>NW_026777910.1:0-73217 GCF_028023285.1 Balaenoptera ricei | reverse complement strand
TTCTCTCTCTTTCACTGTCTTTGTTTCACGGGCTTTTAAAAGTAATTTATTTTTATAATGGGGTTTAGCTGCTTTTCACGGCTGTGTTTATGCCGCTTTACACCCACTTGACTCACTTCCAGAGAGATATCAATACATAGGTTTTAAGATTCTTACTAGTCAGATATATTCTTGTGCGGTGAATAGGGGGTGTTGAGTCCAGTTCACTGAGCAAGGAGTAGGTCTTTCTATTACATATTGGGTTTATGGAACGGTAGCTGAGCTCATTTGAAACCCTTGTTTTATTCATCACCCCACCTCACCTTTCCCGTTAAGCAGCCATAGTGTGTCTTCTAAACGTGTGACTCTGTTCTGTTTTGTAATTCAGTTCAAGTGTAGCGGTTTTTACATTCCCTCTATAACTGATAGCTTATGATAAGTGTCTTTTTCTGTGTGACTTATTTCACTTAGAATCGTCGTGCCTAAAACCACTCATCATGCTGCGACTAGCCTTATGACATTGATTTCATGGCTGAGTGATATTCCATTGTACATAAGGACCACCACTTCTTTATCCATTTTTCTCTTTCCTGGGATATTTAAGGTGTCATGAAGTGGAGGTTCTTGTCAACAGAGCAGCCCTAAACTTTGGGGGTGCCTGTGTCTTGCTGATTTTTAGTTTTCCCAATTTATACGTCCATGAGTGGAAGTGCCCTATGCGCTCTAAGCTGTGTTTTTTCGATGTTTCAGGACACACCGTACACTTCTCCAGAGTGGCTGTTGGCAATTTACATCCCGCCCATCAGCGTAGCAAGGCTCCCATTTCTCCATGGCCTGTCCTGCATTTCTGGTTTTGACACTTTTTTCAGCATGGCCCTTTTGACCGATGGGCAGCGAGACTTCTTTGTAGCGCTGATTTGCCTTTCCAGGTTGCTTGGTTGGCCAAAAAGGGCGTATGCGTTTTTTCCTGAATATATTCAGGAAAAAAACGCATACGCCCTTTTTGGCCAAGGGCATCATTGTCGACGTTTTGCCGCTTTTCATGTGCTTTAAAGGCGATTCGAATCGACCTCCTGAAATCTGTTTCCTGCAATTCTGCCTTGCTTTCAAATCCTCTTCGTTGCCTTCCCTCAATATATTTGTGGACAAGAGTTATCATTTATAACTCTGCAGGTTTGTGAATTGCAGTGCCCCTGAGCTCCATTTTTCAACTCGCTTTTTTGGGAGCTGGCCGCAAAAGCGCAGGATTGCCTCAGGCCCTCTTCTGGTTCCGGGCGGCAGGCTGAGCCTGTGGTTAATTCTTCTTCCTGATGGGAAAATAGAGTGACCTGTGCCTGTCCCAACACCTAGAGCTAGTCTCTCATTGGCTCCCCCTCTTCCCGTTTATCCTCAGGACAAATTGCAAGCTGTACAGAACAGGATGTTAAAGGTGCCGATTCTCCAAGGAGGGAGATTGCTAGTAAAGCGGCTGGAATGGCGAACCCGAGCACAAGGAGATGAGAAATGAGGTGCGTTTTAGAAAGCTTTCCCGATCACACGGTGTACCACCTTCTGGGTTTCTCATGCATGTTTTCGATGTAGGAAGATGCCCTTGAACCTGGAGATTTGGGACCCATGGGATGGGTAACAGGCAGTATTACTTTAAAGGCTCTGCGTTTGCTCCCCCAACCTCACCAAAGCTCTCAGCCCCTAGAGTGTCCACCCTTATGTCTCATCCAGCTGTGGGTCTAGATATGGTCAATCCAGGTTGCATCACAGAGCCTGAAAGAATTTTGTAAGAATTTCTCTCTCTTTCACTGTCTTTGTTTCACGGGCTTTTAAAAGTAATTTATTTTTATACTGGGGTTTAACTGCTTTTCACGGCTGAGTTTACGCTGCTTTATACCCACTTGACTCACTTCCAGAGAGATATCAATACATAGGTTTTAAGATTCTTACTAGTCAGATATATTCTTGTGCGGTGAATAGGGGGTGTTGAGTCCAGTTCACTGGGCAAGGAGTAGGTCTTTCTATTACATATTGGGTTTATGGAACGGTATCTGAGCTAATTTGAAACCCTTGTTTTATGCATCACCCCACCTCAACTTTCCCGTTAAGCAGCCATAGTGTGTTTTCTAAACGTGTGACTCTGTTCTGTTTTGTAATTCAGTTCAAGTGTAGCGGTTTTTACATTCCCTCTATAAGTGATAGCTTATGATAAGTGTCTTTTTTTGTGTGACTTATTTCACTTAGAATCGTCGTGCCTAAATCCACTCATCTTGCTGCTACTAGCCTTATGACATTGATTTCATGGCTGAGTGATATTCCATTGTACATAAGGACCACCACTTCTTTATCCATTTTTCTCTTTCCTGGGATATTTAAGGTGTCATGAAGTGGAGGTTCTTGTCAACAGAGCAGCCCTAAACTTTGGGGTGCCTGTGTCTTGTTAATTTTAATTTTCCCAATTTATACGCCCATGAGTGGAAGTGCCCTATGCGCTCTAAGCTGTGTTTTTTCGATGTTTCAGGACACACCGTACACTTCTCCAGAGTGGCTGTTGGCAATTTACATCCCGCCCATCAGCGTAGCAAGGCTCCCATTTCTCCATGGCCTGTCCTGCATTTCTGGTTTTGACACTTTTTTCAGCATGGCCCTTTTGACCGATGGGCAGCGAGACTTCTTTGTAGCGCTGATTTGCCTTTCCAGGTTGCTTGGTTGGCCAAAAAGGGCGTATGCGTTTTTTCCTGAATATATTCAGGAAAAAACGCATACGCCCTTTTTGGCCAAGGGCATCATTGTCGACGTTTTGCCGCTTTTCATGTGCTTTAAAGGCGATTCGAATCGACCTCCTGAAATCTGTTTCCTGCAATTCTGCCTTGCTTTCAAATCCTCTTCGTTGCCTTCCCTCAATATATTTGTGGACAAGAGTTATCATTTATAACTCTGCAGGTTTGTGAATTGCAGTGCCCCTGAGCTCCATTTTTCAACTCGCTTTTTTGGGAGCTGGCCGCAAAAGCGCAGGATTGCCTCAGGCCCTCTTCTGGTTCCGGGCGGCAGGCTGAGCCTGTGGTTAATTCTTCTTCCTGATGGGAAAATAGAGTGACCTGTGCCTGTCCCAACACCTAGAGCTAGTCTCTCATTGGCTCCCCCTCTTCCCGTTTATCCTCAGGACAAATTGCAAGCTGTACAGAACAGGATGTTAAAGGTGCTGATTCTCCAAGGAGGGAGATTGCTAGTAAAGCGGCTGGAATGGCGAACCCGAGCACAAGGAGATGAGAAATGAGGTGCGTTTTAGAAAGCTTTCCCGATCACACGGTGTACCACCTTCTGGGTTTCTCATGCATGTTTTCGATGTAGGAAGATGCCCTTGAACCTGGAGATTTGGGACCCATGGGATGGGTAACAGGCAGTATTACTTTAAAGGCTCTGCGTTTGCTCCCCCAACCTCACCAAAGCTCTCAGCCCCTAGAGTGTCCACCCTTATGTCTCATCCAGCTGTGGGTCTAGATATGGTCAATCCAGGTTGCATCACAGAGCCTGAAAGAATTTTGTAAGAATTTCTCTCTCTTTCACTGTCTTTGTTTCACGGGCTTTTAAAAGTAATTTATTTTTATACTGGGGTTTAACTGCTTTTCACGGCTGAGTTTACGCTGCTTTATACCCACTTGACTCACTTCCAGAGAGATATCAATACATAGGTTTTAAGATTCTTACTAGTCAGATATATTCTTGTGCGGTGAATAGGGGGTGTTGAGTCCAGTTCACTGGGCAAGGAGTAGGTCTTTCTATTACATATTGGGTTTATGGAACGGTATCTGAGCTAATTTGAAACCCTTGTTTTATGCATCACCCCACCTCAACTTTCCCGTTAAGCAGCCATAGTGTGTTTTCTAAACGTGTGACTCTGTTCTGTTTTGTAATTCAGTTCAAGTGTAGCGGTTTTTACATTCCCTCTATAAGTGATAGCTTATGATAAGTGTCTTTTTTTGTGTGACTTATTTCACTTAGAATCGTCGTGCCTAAATCCACTCATCTTGCTGCTACTAGCCTTATGACATTGATTTCATGGCTGAGTGATATTCCATTGTACATAAGGACCACCACTTCTTTATCCATTTTTCTCTTTCCAGGGATATTTAAGGTGTCATGAAGTGGAGGTTCTTGTCAACAGAGCAGCCCTAAACTTTGGGGTGCCTGTGTCTTGCTGATTTTTAGTTTTCCCAATTTATACGCCCATGAGTGGAAGTGCCCTATGCGCTCTAAGCTGTGTTTTTTCGATGTTTCAGGACACACCGTACACTTCTCCAGAGTGGCTGTTGGCAATTTACATCCCGCCCATCAGCGTAGCAAGGCTCCCATTTCTCCATGGCCTGTCCTGCATTTCTGGTTTTGACACTTTTTTCAGCATGGCCCTTTTGACCGATGGGCAGCGAGACTTCTTTGTAGCGCTGATTTGCCTTTCCAGGTTGCTTGGTTGGCCAAAAAGGGCGTATGCGTTTTTTCCTGAATATATTCAGGAAAAAACGCATACGCCCTTTTTGGCCAAGGGCATCATTGTCGACGTTTTGCCGCTTTTCATGTGCTTTACAGGCGATTCGAATCGACCTCCTGAAATCTGTTTCCTGCAATTCTGCCTTGCTTTCAAATCCTCTTCGTTGCCTTCCCTCAATATATTTGTGGACGAGAGTTATCATTTATAACTCTGCAGGTTTGTGAATTGCAGTGCCCCTGAGCTCCATTTTTCAACTCGCTTTTTTGGGAGCTGGCCGCAAAAGCGCAGGATTGCCTCAGGCCCTCTTCTGGTTCCGGGCGGCAGGCTGAGCCTGTGGTTAATTCTTCTTCCTGATGGGAAAATAGAGTGACCTGTGCCTGTCCCAACACCTAGAGCTAGTCTCTCATTGGCTCCCCCTCTTCCCGTTCATCCTCAGGACAAATTGCAAGCTGTACGGAACAGGAGGTTAAAGGTGCTGGTTCTCCAAGGAGGGAGATTGCTAGTAAAGCGGCTGGAATGGCGAACCCGAGCACAAGGAGTTGAGAAATGAGGTGCGTTTTAGAAAGCTTTCCCGATCACATGGTGTACCACCTTCTGGGTTTCTCATGCATGTTTTCGATGTAGGAAGATGCCCTTGAACCTGGAGATTTGGGACCCATGGGATGGGTAACAGGCAGTATTACTTTAAAGGCTCTGCGTTTGCTCCCCCAAACTCACCAAACCTCTCAGCCCCGAGAGTGTCCACCCTTATGTCTCATCCAGCTGTGGGTCTAGATATGGTCAATCCAGGTTGCATCACAGCCCCTGAACGAATTTTGTAAGAATTTCTCTCTCTTTCACTGTCTTTGTTTCACGGGCTTTTAAAAGTAATTTATTTTTATAATGGGGTTTAGCTGCTTTTCACGGCTGTGTTTATGCCGCTTTACACCCACTTGACTCACTTCCAGAGAGATATCAATACATAGGTTTTAAGATTCTTACTAGTCAGATATATTCTTGTGCGGTGAATAGGGGGTGTTGAGTCCAGTTCACTGAGCAAGGAGTAGGTCTTTCTATTACATATTGGGTTTATGGAACGGTAGCTGAGCTCATTTGAAACCCTTGTTTTATTCATCACCCCACCTCACCTTTCCCGTTAAGCAGCCATAGTGTGTCTTCTAAACGTGTGACTCTGTTCTGTTTTGTAATTCAGTTCAAGTGTAGCGGTTTTTACATTCCCTCTATAACTGATAGCTTATGATAAGTGTCTTTTTCTGTGTGACTTATTTCACTTAGAATCGTCGTGCCTAAAACCACTCATCATGCTGCGACTAGCCTTATGACATTGATTTCATGGCTGAGTGATATTCCATTGTACATAAGGACCACCACTTCTTTATCCATTTTTCTCTTTCCTGGGATATTTAAGGTGTCATGAAGTGGAGGTTCTTGTCAACAGAGCAGCCCTAAACTTTGGGGTGCCTGTGTCTTGTTAATTTTAATTTTCCCAATTTATACGCCCATGAGTGGAAGTGCCCTATGCGCTCTAAGCTGTGTTTTTTCGATGTTTCAGGACACACCGTACACTTCTCCAGAGTGGCTGTTGGCAATTTACATCCCGCCCATCAGCGTAGCAAGGCTCCCATTTCTCCATGGCCTGTCCTGCATTTCTGGTTTTGACACTTTTTTCAGCATGGCCCTTTTGACCGATGGGCAGCGAGACTTCTTTGTAGCGCTGATTTGCCTTTCCAGGTTGCTTGGTTGGCCAAAAAGGGCGTATGCGTTTTTTCCTGAATATATTCAGGAAAAAACGCATACGCCCTTTTTGGCCAAGGGCATCATTGTCGACGTTTTGCCGCTTTTCATGTGCTTTAAAGGCGATTCGAATCGACCTCCTGAAATCTGTTTCCTGCAATTCTGCCTTGCTTTCAAATCCTCTTCGTTGCCTTCCCTCAATATATTTGTGGACAAGAGTTATCATTTATAACTCTGCAGGTTTGTGAATTGCAGTGCCCCTGAGCTCCATTTTTCAACTCGCTTTTTTGGGAGCTGGCCGCAAAAGCGCAGGATTGCCTCAGGCCCTCTTCTGGTTCCGGGCGGCAGGCTGAGCCTGTGGTTAATTCTTCTTCCTGATGGGAAAATAGAGTGACCTGTGCCTGTCCCAACACCTAGAGCTAGTCTCTCATTGGCTCCCCCTCTTCCCGTTTATCCTCAGGACAAATTGCAAGCTGTACAGAACAGGATGTTAAAGGTGCCGATTCTCCAAGGAGGGAGATTGCTAGTAAAGCGGCTGGAATGGCGAACCCGAGCACAAGGAGATGAGAAATGAGGTGCGTTTTAGAAAGCTTTCCCGATCACACGGTGTACCACCTTCTGGGTTTCTCATGCATGTTTTCGATGTAGGAAGATGCCCTTGAACCTGGAGATTTGGGACCCATGGGATGGGTAACAGGCAGTATTACTTTAAAGGCTCTGCGTTTGCTCCCCCAACCTCACCAAAGCTCTCAGCCCCTAGAGTGTCCACCCTTATGTCTCATCCAGCTGTGGGTCTAGATATGGTCAATCCAGGTTGCATCACAGAGCCTGAAAGAATTTTGTAAGAATTTCTCTCTCTTTCACTGTCTTTGTTTCACGGGCTTTTAAAAGTAATTTATTTTTATACTGGGGTTTAACTGCTTTTCACGGCTGAGTTTACGCTGCTTTATACCCACTTGACTCACTTCCAGAGAGATATCAATACATAGGTTTTAAGATTCTTACTAGTCAGATATATTCTTGTGCGGTGAATAGGGGGTGTTGAGTCCAGTTCACTGGGCAAGGAGTAGGTCTTTCTATTACATATTGGGTTTATGGAACGGTATCTGAGCTAATTTGAAACCCTTGTTTTATGCATCACCCCACCTCACCTTTCCCGTTAAGCAGCCATAGTGTGTTTTCTAAACGTGTGACTCTGTTCTGTTTTGTAATTCAGTTCAAGTGTAGCGGTTTTTACATTCCCTCTATAAGTGATAGCTTATGATAAGTGTCTTTTTTTGTGTGACTTATTTCACTTAGAATCGTCGTGCCTAAATCCACTCATCTTGCTGCTACTAGCCTTATGACATTGATTTCATGGCTGAGTGATATTCCATTGTACATAAGGACCACCACTTCTTTATCCATTTTTCTCTTTCCAGGGATATTTAAGGTGTCATGAAGTGGAGGTTCTTGTCAACAGAGCAGCCCTAAACTTTGGGGTGCCTGTGTCTTGCTGATTTTTAGTTTTCCCAATTTATACGCCCATGAGTGGAAGTGCCCTATGCGCTCTAAGCTGTGTTTTTTCGATGTTTCAGGACACACCGTACACTTCTCCAGAGTGGCTGTTGGCAATTTACATCCCGCCCATCAGCGTAGCAAGGCTCCCATTTCTCCATGGCCTGTCCTGCATTTCTGGTTTTGACACTTTTTTCAGCATGGCCCTTTTGACCGATGGGCAGCGAGACTTCTTTGTAGCGCTGATTTGCCTTTCCAGGTTGCTTGGTTGGCCAAAAAGGGCGTATGCGTTTTTTCCTGAATATATTCAGGAAAAAACGCATACGCCCTTTTTGGCCAAGGGCATCATTGTCGACGTTTTGCCGCTTTTCATGTGCTTTACAGGCGATTCGAATCGACCTCCTGAAATCTGTTTCCTGCAATTCTGCCTTGCTTTCAAATCCTCTTCGTTGCCTTCCCTCAATATATTTGTGGACGAGAGTTATCATTTATAACTCTGCAGGTTTGTGAATTGCAGTGCCCCTGAGCTCCATTTTTCAACTCGCTTTTTTGGGAGCTGGCCGCAAAAGCGCAGGATTGCCTCAGGCCCTCTTCTGGTTCCGGGCGGCAGGCTGAGCCTGTGGTTAATTCTTCTTCCTGATGGGAAAATAGAGTGACCTGTGCCTGTCCCAACACCTAGAGCTAGTCTCTCATTGGCTCCCCCTCTTCCCGTTTATCCTCAGGACAAATTGCAAGCTGTACAGAACAGGATGTTAAAGGTGCTGATTCTCCAAGGAGGGAGATTGCTAGTAAAGCGGCTGGAATGGCGAACCCGAGCACAAGGAGATGAGAAATGAGGTGCGTTTTAGAAAGCTTTCCCGATCACACGGTGTACCACCTTCTGGGTTTCTCATGCATGTTTTCGATGTAGGAAGATGCCCTTGAACCTGGAGATTTGGGACCCATGGGATGGGTAACAGGCAGTATTACTTTAAAGGCTCTGCGTTTGCTCCCCCAAACTCACCAAACCTCTCAGCCCCGAGAGTGTCCACCCTTATGTCTCATCCAGCTGTGGGTCTAGATATGGTCAATCCAGGTTGCATCACAGCCCCTGAACGAATTTTGTAAGAATTTCTCTCTCTTTCACTGTCTTTGTTTCACGGGCTTTTAAAAGTAATTTATTTTTATAATGGGGTTTAGCTGCTTTTCACGGCTGTGTTTATGCCGCTTTACACCCACTTGACTCACTTCCAGAGAGATATCAATACATAGGTTTTAAGATTCTTACTAGTCAGATATATTCTTGTGCGGTGAATAGGGGGTGTTGAGTCCAGTTCACTGAGCAAGGAGTAGGTCTTTCTATTACATATTGGGTTTATGGAACGGTAGCTGAGCTCATTTGAAACCCTTGTTTTATTCATCACCCCACCTCACCTTTCCCGTTAAGCAGCCATAGTGTGTCTTCTAAACGTGTGACTCTGTTCTGTTTTGTAATTCAGTTCAAGTGTAGCGGTTTTTACATTCCCTCTATAACTGATAGCTTATGATAAGTGTCTTTTTCTGTGTGACTTATTTCACTTAGAATCGTCGTGCCTAAATCTACTCATCATGCTGCTACTAGCCTTATGACATTGATTCCATGGCTGAGTGATATTCCATTGTACATAAGGACCACCACTTCTTTATCCATTTTTCTCTTTCCAGGGATATTTAAGGTGTCATGAAGTGGATGTTCTTGTCAACAGAGCAGCCCTAAACTTTGGGGTGCCTGTGTCTTGCTGATTTTTAGTTTTCCCAATTTATACGTCCATGAGTGGAAGTGCCCTATGCGCTCTAAGCTGTGTTTTTTCGATGTTTCAGGACACACCGTACACTTCTCCAGAGTGGCTGTTGGCAATTTACATCCCGCCCTTCAGCGTAGCAAGGCTCCCATTTCTCCATGGCCTGTCCTGCATTTCTGGTTTTGACACTTTTTTCAGCATGGCCCTTTTGACCGATGGGCAGCGAGACTTCTTTGTAGCGCTGATTTGCCTTTCCAGGTTGCTTGGTTGGCCAAAAAGGGCGTATGCGTTTTTTCCTGAATATATTCAGGAAAAAACGCATACGCCCTTTTTGGCCAAGGGCATCATTGTGGACGTTTTGCCGCTTTTCATGTGCTTTAAAGGCGATTCGAATCGACCTCCTGAAATCTGTTTCCTGCAATTCTGCCTTGCTTTCAAATCCTCTTCGTTGCCTTCCCTCAATATATTTGTGGACGAGAGTTATCATTTATAACTCTGCAGGTTTGTGAATTGCAGTGCCCCTGAGCTCCATTTTTCAACTCGCTTTTTTGGGAGCTGGCCGCAAAAGCGCAGGATTGCCTCAGGCCCTCTTCTGGTTCCGGGCGGCAGGCTGAGCCTGTGGTTAATTCTTCTTCCTGATGGGAAAATAGAGTGACCTGTGCCTGTCCCAACACCTAGAGCTAGTCTCTCATTGGCTCCCCCTCTTCCCGTTTATCCTCAGGACAAATTGCAAGCTGTACAGAACAGGATGTTAAAGGTGCTGATTCTCCAAGGAGGGAGATTGCTAGTAAAGCGGCTGGAATGGCGAACCCGAGCACAAGGAGATGAGAAATGAGGTGCGTTTTAGAAAGCTTTCCCGATCACACGGTGTACCACCTTCTGGGTTTCTCATGCATGTTTTCGATGTAGGAAGATGCCCTTGAACCTGGAGATTTGGGACCCATGGGATGGGTAACAGGCAGTATTACTTTAAAGGCTCTGCGTTTGCTCCCCCAACCTCACCAAAGCTCTCAGCCCCTAGAGTGTCCACCCTTATGTCTCATCCAGCTGTGGGTCTAGATATGGTCAATCCAGGTTGCATCACAGAGCCTGAAAGAATTTTGTAAGAATTTCTCTCTCTTTCACTGTCTTTGTTTCACGGGCTTTTAAAAGTAATTTATTTTTATACTGGGGTTTAACTGCTTTTCACGGCTGAGTTTACGCTGCTTTATACCCACTTGACTCACTTCCAGAGAGATATCAATACATAGGTTTTAAGATTCTTACTAGTCAGATATATTCTTGTGCGGTGAATAGGGGGTGTTGAGTCCAGTTCACTGGGCAAGGAGTAGGTCTTTCTATTACATATTGGGTTTATGGAACGGTATCTGAGCTAATTTGAAACCCTTGTTTTATGCATCACCCCACCTCACCTTTCCCGTTAAGCAGCCATAGTGTGTTTTCTAAACGTGTGACTCTGTTCTGTTTTGTAATTCAGTTCAAGTGTAGCGGTTTTTACATTCCCTCTATAAGTGATAGCTTATGATAAGTGTCTTTTTCTGTGTGACTTATTTCACTTAGAATCATCGTGCCTAAATCCACTCATCTTGCTGCTACTAGCCTTATGACATTGATTTCATGGCTGAGTGATATTCCATTGTACATAAGGACCACCACTTCTTTATCCATTTTTCTCTTTCCAGGGATATTTAAGGTGTCATGAAGTGGAGGTTCTTGTCAACAGAGCAGCCCTAAACTTTGGGGTGCCTGTGTCTTGCTGATTTTTAGTTTTCCCAATTTATACGCCCATGAGTGGAAGTGCCCTATGCGCTCTAAGCTGTGTTTTTTCGATGTTTCAGGACACACCGTACACTTCTCCAGAGTGGCTGTTGGCAATTTACATCCCGCCCATCAGCGTAGCAAGGCTCCCATTTCTCCATGGCCTGTCCTGCATTTCTGGTTTTGACACTTTTTTCAGCATGGCCCTTTTGACCGATGGGCAGCGAGACTTCTTTGTAGCGCTGATTTGCCTTTCCAGGTTGCTTGGTTGGCCAAAAAGGGCGTATGCGTTTTTTCCTGAATATATTCAGGAAAAAACGCATACGCCCTTTTTGGCCAAGGGCATCATTGTCGACGTTTTGCCGCTTTTCATGTGCTTTACAGGCGATTCGAATCGACCTCCTGAAATCTGTTTCCTGCAATTCTGCCTTGCTTTCAAATCCTCTTCGTTGCCTTCCCTCAATATATTTGTGGACGAGAGTTATCATTTATAACTCTGCAGGTTTGTGAATTGCAGTGCCCCTGAGCTCCATTTTTCAACTCGCTTTTTTGGGAGCTGGCCGCAAAAGCGCAGGATTGCCTCAGGCCCTCTTCTGGTTCCGGGCGGCAGGCTGAGCCTGTGGTTAATTCTTCTTCCTGATGGGAAAATAGAGTGACCTGTGCCTGTCCCAACACCTAGAGCTAGTCTCTCATTGGCTCCCCCTCTTCCCGTTCATCCTCAGGACAAATTGCAAGCTGTATGGAACAGGAGGTTAAAGGTGCTGGTTCTCCAAGGAGGGAGATTGCTAGTAAAGCGGCTGGAATGGCGAACCCGAGCACAAGGAGTTGAGAAATGAGGTGCGTTTTAGAAAGCTTTCCCGATCACATGGTGTACCACCTTCTGGGTTTCTCATGCATGTTTTCGATGTAGGAAGATGCCCTTGAACCTGGAGATTTGGGACCCATGGGATGGGTAACAGGCAGTATTACTTTAAAGGCTCTGCGTTTGCTACCCCAAACTCACCAAACCTCTCAGCCCCGAGAGTGTCCACCCTTATGTCTCATCCAGCTGTGGGTCTAGATATGGTCAATCCAGGTTGCATCACAGCCCCTGAACGAATTTTGTAAGAATTTCTCTCTCTTTCACTGTCTTTGTTTCACGGGCTTTTAAAAGTAATTTATTTTTATAATGGGGTTTAGCTGCTTTTCACGGCTGTGTTTATGCCGCTTTACACCCACTTGACTCACTTCCAGAGAGATATCAATACATAGGTTTTAAGATTCTTACTAGTCAGATATATTCTTGTGCGGTGAATAGGGGGTGTTGAGTCCAGTTCACAGAGCAAGGAGTAGGTCTTTCTATTACATATTGGGTTTATGGAACGGTAGCTGAGCTCATTTGAAACCCTTGTTTTATTCATCACCCCACCTCACCTTTCCCGTTAAGCAGCCATAGTGTGTCTTCTAAACGTGTGACTCTGTTCTGTTTTGTAATTCAGTTCAAGTGTAGCGGTTTTTACATTCCCTCTATAACTGATAGCTTATGATAAGTGTCTTTTTCTGTGTGACTTATTTCACTTAGAATCGTCGTGCCTAAATCCACTCATCATGCTGCGACTAGCCTTATGACATTGATTTCATGGCTGAGTGATATTCCATTGTACATAAGGACCACCACTTCTTTATCCATTTTTCTCTTTCCTGGGATATTTAAGGTGTCATGAAGTGGAGGTTCTTGTCAACAGAGCAGCCCTAAACTTTGGGGTGCCTGTGTCTTGCTGATTTTTAGTTTTCCCAATTTATACGTCCATGAGTGGAAGTGCCCTATGCGCTCTAAGCTGTGTTTTTTCGATGTTTCAGGACACACCGTACACTTCTCCAGAGTGGCTGTTGGCAATTTACATCCCGCCCATCAGCGTAGCAAGGCTCCCATTTCTCCATGGCCTGTCCTGCATTTCTGGTTTTGACACTTTTTTCAGCATGGCCCTTTTGACCGATGGGCAGCGAGAGTTCTTTGTAGCGCTGATTTGCCTTTCCAGGTTGCTTGGTTGGCCAAAAAGGGCGTATGCGTTTTTTCCTGAATATATTCAGGAAAAAACGCATACGCCCTTTTTGGCCAAGGGCATCATTGTCGACGTTTTGCCGCTTTTCATGTGCTTTAAAGGCGATTCGAATCGACCTCCTGAAATCTGTTTCCTGCAATTCTGCCTTGCTTTCAAATCCTCTTCGTTGCCTTCCCTCAATATATTTGTGGACGAGAGTTATCATTTATAACTCTGCAGGTTTGTGAATTGCAGTGCCCCTGAGCTCCATTTTTCAACTCGCTTTTTTGGGAGCTGGCCGCAAAAGCGCAGGATTGCCTCAGGCCCTCTTCTGGTTCCGGGCGGCAGGCTGAGCCTGTGGTTAATTCTTCTTCCTGATGGGAAAATAGAGTGACCTGTGCCTGTCCCAACACCTAGAGCTACTCTCTCATTGGCTCCCCCTCTTCCCGTTTATCCTCAGGACAAATTGCAAGCTGTACAGAACAGGATGTGAAAGGTGCTGATTCTCCAAGGAGGGAGATTGCTAGTAAAGCGGCTGGAATGGCGAACCCGAGCACAAGGAGATGAGAAATGAGGTGCGTTTTAGAAAGCTTTCCCGATCACACGGTGTACCACCTTCTGGGTTTCTCATGCATGTTTTCGATGTAGGAAGATGCCCTTGAACCTGGAGATTTGGGACCCATGGGATGGGTAACAGGCAGTATTACTTTAAAGGCTCTGCGTTTGCTCCCCCAACCTCACCAAAGCTCTCAGCCCCTAGAGTGTCCACCCTTATGTCTCATCCAGCTGTGGGTCTAGATATGGTCAATCCAGGTTGCATCACAGAGCCTGAAAGAATTTTGTAAGAATTTCTCTCTCTTTCACTGTCTTTGTTTCACGGGCTTTTAAAAGTAATTTATTTTTATACTGGGGTTTAACTGCTTTTCACGGCTGAGTTTACGCTGCTTTATACCCACTTGACTCACTTCCAGAGAGATATCAATACATAGGTTTTAAGATTCTTACTAGTCAGATATATTCTTGTGCGGTGAATAGGGGGTGTTGAGTCCAGTTCACTGGGCAAGGAGTAGGTCTTTCTATTACATATTGGGTTTATGGAACGGTATCTGAGCTAATTTGAAACCCTTGTTTTATGCATCACCCCACCTCACCTTTCCCGTTAAGCAGCCATAGTGTGTTTTCTAAACGTGTGACTCTGTTCTGTTTTGTAATTCAGTTCAAGTGTAGCGGTTTTTACATTCCCTCTATAAGTGATAGCTTATGATAAGTGTCTTTTTTTGTGTGACTTATTTCACTTAGAATCGTCGTGCCTAAATCCACTCATCTTGCTGCTACTAGCCTTATGACATAGATTTCATGGCTGAGTGATATTCCATTGTACATAAGGACCACCACTTCTTTATCCATTTTTCTCTTTCCAGGGATATTTAAGGTGTCATGAAGTGGAGGTTCTTGTCAACAGAGCAGCCCTAAACTTTGGGGTGCCTGTGTCTTGCTGATTTTTAGTTTTCCCAATTTATACGCCCATGAGTGGAAGTGCCCTATGCGCTCTAAGCTGTGTTTTTTCGATGTTTCAGGACACACCGTACACTTCTCCAGAGTGGCTGTTGGCAATTTACATCCCGCCCATCAGCGTAGCAAGGCTCCCATTTCTCCATGGCCTGTCCTGCATTTCTGGTTTTGACACTTTTTTCAGCATGGCCCTTTTGACCGATGGGCAGCGAGACTTCTTTGTAGCGCTGATTTGCCTTTCCAGGTTGCTTGGTTGGCCAAAAAGGGCGTATGCGTTTTTTCCTGAATATATTCAGGAAAAAACGCATACGCCCTTTTTGGCCAAGGGCATCATTGTCGACGTTTTGCCGCTTTTCATGTGCTTTACAGGCGATTCGAATCGACCTCCTGAAATCTGTTTCCTGCAATTCTGCCTTGCTTTCAAATCCTCTTCGTTGCCTTCCCTCAATATATTTGTGGACGAGAGTTATCATTTATAACTCTGCAGGTTTGTGAATTGCAGTGCCCCTGAGCTCCATTTTTCAACTCGCTTTTTTGGGAGCTGGCCGCAAAAGCGCAGGATTGCCTCAGGCCCTCTTCTGGTTCCGGGCGGCAGGCTGAGCCTGTGGTTAATTCTTCTTCCTGATGGGAAAATAGAGTGACCTGTGCCTGTCCCAACACCTAGAGCTAGTCTCTCATTGGCTCCCCCTCTTCCCGTTCATCCTCAGGACAAATTGCAAGCTGTACGGAACAGGAGGTTAAAGGTGCTGGTTCTCCAAGGAGGGAGATTGCTAGTAAAGCGGCTGGAATGGCGAACCCGAGCACAAGGAGTTGAGAAATGAGGTGCGTTTTAGAAAGCTTTCCCGATCACATGGTGTACCACCTTCTGGGTTTCTCATGCATGTTTTCGATGTAGGAAGATGCCCTTGAACCTGGAGATTTGGGACCCATGGGATGGGTAACAGGCAGTATTACTTTAAAGGCTCTGCGTTTGCTCCCCCAAACTCACCAAACCTCTCAGCCCCTAGAGTGTCCACCCTTATGTCTCATCCAGCTGTGGGTCTAGATATGGTCAATCCAGGTTGCATCACAGAGCCTGAAAGACTTTTGTAAGAATTTCTCTCTCTTTCACTGTCTTTGTTTCACGGGCTTTTAAAAGTAATTTATTTTTATACTGGGGTTTAACTGCTTTTCACGGCTGAGTTTACGCTGCTTTATACCCACTTGACTCACTTCCAGAGAGATATCAATACATAGGTTTTAAGATTCTTACTAGTCAGATATATTCTTGTGCGGTGAATAGGGGGTGTTGAGTCCAGTTCACTGGGCAAGGAGTAGGTCTTTCTATTACATATTGGGTTTATGGAACGGTATCTGAGCTAATTTGAAACCCTTGTTTTATGCATCACCCCACCTCACCTTTCCCGTTAAGCAGCCATAGTGTGTTTTCTAAACGTGTGACTCTGTTCTGTTTTGTAATTCAGTTCAAGTGTAGCGGTTTTTACATTCCCTCTATAAGTGATAGCTTATGATAAGTGTCTTTTTTTGTGTGACTTATTTCACTTAGAATCGTCGTGCCTAAATCCACTCATCTTGCTGCTACTAGCCTTATGACATTGATTTCATGGCTGAGTGATATTCCATTGTACATAAGGACCACCACTTCTTTATCCATTTTTCTCTTTCCAGGGATATTTAAGGTGTCATGAAGTGGAGGTTCTTGTCAACAGAGCAGCCCTAAACTTTGGGGTGCCTGTGTCTTGCTGATTTTTAGTTTTCCCAATTTATACGCCCATGAGTGGAAGTGCCCTATGTGCTCTAAGCTGTGTTTTTTCGATGTTTCAGGACACACCGTACACTTCTCCAGAGTGGCTGTTGGCAATTTACATCCCGCCCATCAGCGTAGCAAGGCTCCCATTTCTCCATGGCCTGTCCTGCATTTCTGGTTTTGACACTTTTTTCAGCATGGCCCTTTTGACCGATGGGCAGCGAGACTTCTTTGTAGCGCTGATTTGCCTTTCCAGGTTGCTTGGTTGGCCAAAAAGGGCGTATGCGTTTTTTCCTGAATATATTCAGGAAAAAACGCATACGCCCTTTTTGGCCAAGGGCATCATTGTCGACGTTTTGCCGCTTTTCATGTGCTTTACAGGCGATTCGAATCGACCTCCTGAAATCTGTTTCCTGCAATTCTGCCTTGCTTTCAAATCCTCTTCGTTGCCTTCCCTCAATATATTTGTGGACGAGAGTTATCATTTATAACTCTGCAGGTTTGTGAATTGCAGTGCCCCTGAGCTCCATTTTTCAACTCGCTTTTTTGGGAGCTGGCCGCAAAAGCGCAGGATTGCCTCAGGCCCTCTTCTGGTTCCGGGCGGCAGGCTGAGCCTGTGGTTAATTCTTCTTCCTGATGGGAAAATAGAGTGACCTGTGCCTGTCCCAACACCTAGAGCTAGTCTCTCATTGGCTCCCCCTCTTCCCGTTCATCCTCAGGACAAATTGCAAGCTGTACGGAACAGGAGGTTAAAGGTGCTGGTTCTCCAAGGAGGGAGATTGCTAGTAAAGCGGCTGGAATGGCGAACCCGAGCACAAGGAGTTGAGAAATGAGGTGCGTTTTAGAAAGCTTTCCCGATCACATGGTGTACCACCTTCTGGGTTTCTCATGCATGTTTTCGATGTAGGAAGATGCCCTTGAACCTGGAGATTTGGGACCCATGGGATGGGTAACAGGCAGTATTACTTTAAAGGCTCTGCGTTTGCTCCCCCAAACTCACCAAACCTCTCAGCCCCGAGAGTGTCCACCCTTATGTCTCATCCAGCTGTGGGTCTAGATATGGTCAATCCAGGTTGCATCACAGCCCCTGAACGAATTTTGTAAGAATTTCTCTCTCTTTCACTGTCTTTGTTTCACGGGCTTTTAAAAGTAATTTATTTTTATAATGGGGTTTAGCTGCTTTTCACGGCTGTGTTTATGCCGCTTTACACCCACTTGACTCACTTCCAGAGAGATATCAATACATAGGTTTTAAGATTCTTACTAGTCAGATATATTCTTGTGCGGTGAATAGGGGGTGTTGAGTCCAGTTCACTGAGCAAGGAGTAGGTCTTTCTATTACATATTGGGTTTATGGAACGGTAGCTGAGCTCATTTGAAACCCTTGTTTTATTCATCACCCCACCTCACCTTTCCCGTTAAGCAGCCATAGTGTGTCTTCTAAACGTGTGACTCTGTTCTGTTTTGTAATTCAGTTCAAGTGTAGCGGTTTTTACATTCCCTCTATAACTGATAGCTTATGATAAGTGTCTTTTTCTGTGTGACTTATTTCACTTAGAATCGTCGTGCCTAAATCCACTCATCATGCTGCGACTAGCCTTATGACATTGATTTCATGGCTGAGTGATATTCCATTGTACATAAGGACCACCACTTCTTTATCCATTTTTCTCTTTCCAGGGATATTTAAGGTGTCATGAAGTGGAGGTTCTTGTCAACAGAGCAGCCCTAAACTTTGGGGTGCCTGTGTCTTGCTGATTTTTAGTTTTCCCAATTTATACGTCCATGAGTGGAAGTGCCCTATGCGCTCTAAGCTGTGTTTTTTCGATGTTTCAGGACACACCGTACACTTCTCCAGAGTGGCTGTTGGCAATTTACATCCCGCCCATCAGCGTAGCAAGGCTCCCATTTCTCCATGGCCTGTCCTGCATTTCTGGTTTTGACACTTTTTTCAGCATGGCCCTTTTGACCGATGGGCAGCGAGACTTCTTTGTAGCGCTGATTTGCCTTTCCAGGTTGCTTGGTTGGCCAAAAAGGGCGTATGCGTTTTTTCCTGAATATATTCAGGAAAAAACGCATACGCCCTTTTTGGCCAAGGGCATCATTGTCGACGTTTTGCCGCTTTTCATGTGCTTTAAAGGCGATTCGAATCGACCTCCTGAAATCTGTTTCCTGCAATTCTGCCTTGCTTTCAAATCCTCTTCGTTGCCTTCCCTCAATATATTTGTGGACAAGAGTTATCATTTATAACTCTGCAGGTTTGTGAATTGCAGTGCCCCTGAGCTCCATTTTTCAACTCGCTTTTTTGGGAGCTGGCCGCAAAAGCGCAGGATTGCCTCAGGCCCTCTTCTGGTTCCGGGCGGCAGGCTGAGCCTGTGGTTAATTCTTCTTCCTGATGGGAAAATAGAGTGACCTGTGCCTGTCCCAACACCTAGAGCTAGTCTCTCATTGGCTCCCCCTCTTCCCGTTTATCCTCAGGACAAATTGCAAGCTGTACAGAACAGGATGTTAAAGGTGCCGATTCTCCAAGGAGGGAGATTGCTAGTAAAGCGGCTGGAATGGCGAACCCGAGCACAAGGAGATGAGAAATGAGGTGCGTTTTAGAAAGCTTTCCCGATCACACGGTGTACCACCTTCTGGGTTTCTCATGCATGTTTTCGATGTAGGAAGATGCCCTTGAACCTGGAGATTTGGGACCCATGGGATGGGTAACAGGCAGTATTACTTTAAAGGCTCTGCGTTTGCTCCCCCAACCTCACCAAAGCTCTCAGCCCCTAGAGTGTCCACCCTTATGTCTCATCCAGCTGTGGGTCTAGATATGGTCAATCCAGGTTGCATCACAGAGCCTGAAAGAATTTTGTAAGAATTTCTCTCTCTTTCACTGTCTTTGTTTCACGGGCTTTTAAAAGTAATTTATTTTTATACTGGGGTTTAACTGCTTTTCACGGCTGAGTTTACGCTGCTTTATACCCACTTGACTCACTTCCAGAGAGATATCAATACATAGGTTTTAAGATTCTTACTAGTCAGATATATTCTTGTGCGGTGAATAGGGGGTGTTGAGTCCAGTTCACTGGGCAAGGAGTAGGTCTTTCTATTACATATTGGGTTTATGGAACGGTATCTGAGCTAATTTGAAACCCTTGTTTTATGCATCACCCCACCTCAACTTTCCCGTTAAGCAGCCATAGTGTGTTTTCTAAACGTGTGACTCTGTTCTGTTTTGTAATTCAGTTCAAGTGTAGCGGTTTTTACATTCCCTCTATAAGTGATAGCTTATGATAAGTGTCTTTTTTTGTGTGACTTATTTCACTTAGAATCGTCGTGCCTAAATCCACTCATCTTGCTGCTACTAGCCTTATGACATTGATTTCATGGCTGAGTGATATTCCATTGTACATAAGGACCACCACTTCTTTATCCATTTTTCTCTTTCCAGGGATATTTAAGGTGTCATGAAGTGGAGGTTCTTGTCAACAGAGCAGCCCTAAACTTTGGGGTGCCTGTGTCTTGCTGATTTTTAGTTTTCCCAATTTATACGCCCATGAGTGGAAGTGCCCTATGCGCTCTAAGCTGTGTTTTTTCGATGTTTCAGGACACACCGTACACTTCTCCAGAGTGGCTGTTGGCAATTTACATCCCGCCCATCAGCGTAGCAAGGCTCCCATTTCTCCATGGCCTGTCCTGCATTTCTGGTTTTGACACTTTTTTCAGCATGGCCCTTTTGACCGATGGGCAGCGAGACTTCTTTGTAGCGCTGATTTGCCTTTCCAGGTTGCTTGGTTGGCCAAAAAGGGCGTATGCGTTTTTTCCTGAATATATTCAGGAAAAAACGCATACGCCCTTTTTGGCCAAGGGCATCATTGTCGACGTTTTGCCGCTTTTCATGTGCTTTACAGGCGATTCGAATCGACCTCCTGAAATCTGTTTCCTGCAATTCTGCCTTGCTTTCAAATCCTCTTCGTTGCCTTCCCTCAATATATTTGTGGACGAGAGTTATCATTTATAACTCTGCAGGTTTGTGAATTGCAGTGCCCCTGAGCTCCATTTTTCAACTCGCTTTTTTGGGAGCTGGCCGCAAAAGCGCAGGATTGCCTCAGGCCCTCTTCTGGTTCCGGGCGGCAGGCTGAGCCTGTGGTTAATTCTTCTTCCTGATGGGAAAATAGAGTGACCTGTGCCTGTCCCAACACCTAGAGCTAGTCTCTCATTGGCTCCCCCTCTTCCCGTTCATCCTCAGGACAAATTGCAAGCTGTACGGAACAGGAGGTTAAAGGTGCTGGTTCTCCAAGGAGGGAGATTGCTAGTAAAGCGGCTGGAATGGCGAACCCGAGCACAAGGAGTTGAGAAATGAGGTGCGTTTTAGAAAGCTTTCCCGATCACATGGTGTACCACCTTCTGGGTTTCTCATGCATGTTTTCGATGTAGGAAGATGCCCTTGAACCTGGAGATTTGGGACCCATGGGATGGGTAACAGGCAGTATTACTTTAAAGGCTCTGCGTTTGCTCCCCCAAACTCACCAAACCTCTCAGCCCCGAGAGTGTCCACCCTTATGTCTCATCCAGCTGTGGGTCTAGATATGGTCAATCCAGGTTGCATCACAGCCCCTGAACGAATTTTGTAAGAATTTCTCTCTCTTTCACTGTCTTTGTTTCACGGGCTTTTAAAAGTAATTTATTTTTATAATGGGGTTTAGCTGCTTTTCACGGCTGTGTTTATGCCGCTTTACACCCACTTGACTCACTTCCAGAGAGATATCAATACATAGGTTTTAAGATTCTTACTAGTCAGATATATTCTTGTGCGGTGAATAGGGGGTGTTGAGTCCAGTTCACTGAGCAAGGAGTAGGTCTTTCTATTACATATTGGGTTTATGGAACGGTAGCTGAGCTCATTTGAAACCCTTGTTTTATTCATCACCCCACCTCACCTTTCCCGTTAAGCAGCCATAGTGTGTCTTCTAAACGTGTGACTCTGTTCTGTTTTGTAATTCAGTTCAAGTGTAGCGGTTTTTACATTCCCTCTATAACTGATAGCTTATGATAAGTGTCTTTTTCTGTGTGACTTATTTCACTTAGAATCGTCGTGCCTAAAACCACTCATCATGCTGCGACTAGCCTTATGACATTGATTTCATGGCTGAGTGATATTCCATTGTACATAAGGACCACCACTTCTTTATCCATTTTTCTCTTTCCTGGGATATTTAAGGTGTCATGAAGTGGAGGTTCTTGTCAACAGAGCAGCCCTAAACTTTGGGGTGCCTGTGTCTTGTTAATTTTAATTTTCCCAATTTATACGCCCATGAGTGGAAGTGCCCTATGCGCTCTAAGCTGTGTTTTTTCGATGTTTCAGGACACACCGTACACTTCTCCAGAGTGGCTGTTGGCAATTTACATCCCGCCCATCAGCGTAGCAAGGCTCCCATTTCTCCATGGCCTGTCCTGCATTTCTGGTTTTGACACTTTTTTCAGCATGGCCCTTTTGACCGATGGGCAGCGAGACTTCTTTGTAGCGCTGATTTGCCTTTCCAGGTTGCTTGGTTGGCCAAAAAGGGCGTATGCGTTTTTTCCTGAATATATTCAGGAAAAAACGCATACGCCCTTTTTGGCCAAGGGCATCATTGTCGACGTTTTGCCGCTTTTCATGTGCTTTAAAGGCGATTCGAATCGACCTCCTGAAATCTGTTTCCTGCAATTCTGCCTTGCTTTCAAATCCTCTTCGTTGCCTTCCCTCAATATATTTGTGGACAAGAGTTATCATTTATAACTCTGCAGGTTTGTGAATTGCAGTGCCCCTGAGCTCCATTTTTCAACTCGCTTTTTTGGGAGCTGGCCGCAAAAGCGCAGGATTGCCTCAGGCCCTCTTCTGGTTCCGGGCGGCAGGCTGAGCCTGTGGTTAATTCTTCTTCCTGATGGGAAAATAGAGTGACCTGTGCCTGTCCCAACACCTAGAGCTAGTCTCTCATTGGCTCCCCCTCTTCCCGTTTATCCTCAGGACAAATTGCAAGCTGTACAGAACAGGATGTTAAAGGTGCCGATTCTCCAAGGAGGGAGATTGCTAGTAAAGCGGCTGGAATGGCGAACCCGAGCACAAGGAGATGAGAAATGAGGTGCGTTTTAGAAAGCTTTCCCGATCACACGGTGTACCACCTTCTGGGTTTCTCATGCATGTTTTCGATGTAGGAAGATGCCCTTGAACCTGGAGATTTGGGACCCATGGGATGGGTAACAGGCAGTATTACTTTAAAGGCTCTGCGTTTGCTCCCCCAACCTCACCAAAGCTCTCAGCCCCTAGAGTGTCCACCCTTATGTCTCATCCAGCTGTGGGTCTAGATATGGTCAATCCAGGTTGCATCACAGAGCCTGAAAGAATTTTGTAAGAATTTCTCTCTCTTTCACTGTCTTTGTTTCACGGGCTTTTAAAAGTAATTTATTTTTATACTGGGGTTTAACTGCTTTTCACGGCTGAGTTTACGCTGCTTTATACCCACTTGACTCACTTCCAGAGAGATATCAATACATAGGTTTTAAGATTCTTACTAGTCAGATATATTCTTGTGCGGTGAATAGGGGGTGTTGAGTCCAGTTCACTGGGCAAGGAGTAGGTCTTTCTATTACATATTGGGTTTATGGAACGGTATCTGAGCTAATTTGAAACCCTTGTTTTATGCATCACCCCACCTCACCTTTCCCGTTAAGCAGCCATAGTGTGTTTTCTAAACGTGTGACTCTGTTCTGTTTTGTAATTCAGTTCAAGTGTAGCGGTTTTTACATTCCCTCTATAAGTGATAGCTTATGATAAGTGTCTTTTTTTGTGTGACTTATTTCACTTAGAATCGTCGTGCCTAAATCCACTCATCTTGCTGCTACTAGCCTTATGACATTGATTTCATGGCTGAGTGATATTCCATTGTACATAAGGACCACCACTTCTTTATCCATTTTTCTCTTTCCAGGGATATTTAAGGTGTCATGAAGTGGAGGTTCTTGTCAACAGAGCAGCCCTAAACTTTGGGGTGCCTGTGTCTTGCTGATTTTTAGTTTTCCCAATTTATACGCCCATGAGTGGAAGTGCCCTATGCGCTCTAAGCTGTGTTTTTTCGATGTTTCAGGACACACCGTACACTTCTCCAGAGTGGCTGTTGGCAATTTACATCCCGCCCATCAGCGTAGCAAGGCTCCCATTTCTCCATGGCCTGTCCTGCATTTCTGGTTTTGACACTTTTTTCAGCATGGCCCTTTTGACCGATGGGCAGCGAGACTTCTTTGTAGCGCTGATTTGCCTTTCCAGGTTGCTTGGTTGGCCAAAAAGGGCGTATGCGTTTTTTCCTGAATATATTCAGGAAAAAACGCATACGCCCTTTTTGGCCAAGGGCATCATTGTCGACGTTTTGCCGCTTTTCATGTGCTTTACAGGCGATTCGAATCGACCTCCTGAAATCTGTTTCCTGCAATTCTGCCTTGCTTTCAAATCCTCTTCGTTGCCTTCCCTCAATATATTTGTGGACGAGAGTTATCATTTATAACTCTGCAGGTTTGTGAATTGCAGTGCCCCTGAGCTCCATTTTTCAACTCGCTTTTTTGGGAGCTGGCCGCAAAAGCGCAGGATTGCCTCAGGCCCTCTTCTGGTTCCGGGCGGCAGGCTGAGCCTGTGGTTAATTCTTCTTCCTGATGGGAAAATAGAGTGACCTGTGCCTGTCCCAACACCTAGAGCTAGTCTCTCATTGGCTCCCCCTCTTCCCGTTCATCCTCAGGACAAATTGCAAGCTGTACGGAACAGGAGGTTAAAGGTGCTGGTTCTCCAAGGAGGGAGATTGCTAGTAAAGCGGCTGGAATGGCGAACCCGAGCACAAGGAGTTGAGAAATGAGGTGCGTTTTAGAAAGCTTTCCCGATCACATGGTGTACCACCTTCTGGGTTTCTCATGCATGTTTTCGATGTAGGAAGATGCCCTTGAACCTGGAGATTTGGGACCCATGGGATGGGTAACAGGCAGTATTACTTTAAAGGCTCTGCGTTTGCTCCCCCAAACTCACCAAACCTCTCAGCCCCGAGAGTGTCCACCCTTATGTCTCATCCAGCTGTGGGTCTAGATATGGTCAATCCAGGTTGCATCACAGCCCCTGAACGAATTTTGTAAGAATTTCTCTCTCTTTCACTGTCTTTGTTTCACGGGCTTTTAAAAGTAATTTATTTTTATAATGGGGTTTAGCTGCTTTTCACGGCTGTGTTTATGCCGCTTTACACCCACTTGACTCACTTCCAGAGAGATATCAATACATAGGTTTTAAGATTCTTACTAGTCAGATATATTCTTGTGCGGTGAATAGGGGGTGTTGAGTCCAGTTCACTGAGCAAGGAGTAGGTCTTTCTATTACATATTGGGTTTATGGAACGGTAGCTGAGCTCATTTGAAACCCTTGTTTTATTCATCACCCCACCTCACCTTTCCCGTTAAGCAGCCATAGTGTGTCTTCTAAACGTGTGACTCTGTTCTGTTTTGTAATTCAGTTCAAGTGTAGTGGTTTTTACATTCCCTCTATAACTGATAGCTTATGATAAGTGTCTTTTTCTGTGTGACTTATTTCACTTAGAATCGTCGTGCCTAAAACCACTCATCATGCTGCGACTAGCCTTATGACATTGATTTCATGGCTGAGTGATATTCCATTGTACATAAGGACCACCACTTCTTTATCCATTTTTCTCTTTCCTGGGATATTTAAGGTGTCATGAAGTGGAGGTTCTTGTCAACAGAGCAGCCCTAAACTTTGGGGTGCCTGTGTCTTGTTAATTTTAATTTTCCCAATTTATACGCCCATGAGTGGAAGTGCCCTATGCGCTCTAAGCTGTGTTTTTTCGATGTTTCAGGACACACCGTACACTTCTCCAGAGTGGCTGTTGGCAATTTACATCCCGCCCATCAGCGTAGCAAGGCTCCCATTTCTCCATGGCCTGTCCTGCATTTCTGGTTTTGACACTTTTTTCAGCATGGCCCTTTTGACCGATGGGCAGCGAGACTTCTTTGTAGCGCTGATTTGCCTTTCCAGGTTGCTTGGTTGGCCAAAAAGGGCGTATGCGTTTTTTCCTGAATATATTCAGGAAAAAACGCATACGCCCTTTTTGGCCAAGGGCATCATTGTCGACGTTTTGCCGCTTTTCATGTGCTTTAAAGGCGATTCGAATCGACCTCCTGAAATCTGTTTCCTGCAATTCTGCCTTGCTTTCAAATCCTCTTCGTTGCCTTCCCTCAATATATTTGTGGACAAGAGTTATCATTTATAACTCTGCAGGTTTGTGAATTGCAGTGCCCCTGAGCTCCATTTTTCAACTCGCTTTTTTGGGAGCTGGCCGCAAAAGCGCAGGATTGCCTCAGGCCCTCTTCTGGTTCCGGGCGGCAGGCTGAGCCTGTGGTTAATTCTTCTTCCTGATGGGAAAATAGAGTGACCTGTGCCTGTCCCAACACCTAGAGCTAGTCTCTCATTGGCTCCCCCTCTTCCCGTTTATCCTCAGGACAAATTGCAAGCTGTACAGAACAGGATGTTAAAGGTGCCGATTCTCCAAGGAGGGAGATTGCTAGTAAAGCGGCTGGAATGGCGAACCCGAGCACAAGGAGATGAGAAATGAGGTGCGTTTTAGAAAGCTTTCCCGATCACACGGTGTACCACCTTCTGGGTTTCTCATGCATGTTTTCGATGTAGGAAGATGCCCTTGAACCTGGAGATTTGGGACCCATGGGATGGGTAACAGGCAGTATTACTTTAAAGGCTCTGCGTTTGCTCCCCCAACCTCACCAAAGCTCTCAGCCCCTAGAGTGTCCACCCTTATGTCTCATCCAGCTGTGGGTCTAGATATGGTCAATCCAGGTTGCATCACAGAGCCTGAAAGAATTTTGTAAGAATTTCTCTCTCTTTCACTGTCTTTGTTTCACGGGCTTTTAAAAGTAATTTATTTTTATACTGGGGTTTAACTGCTTTTCACGGCTGAGTTTACGCTGCTTTATACCCACTTGACTCACTTCCAGAGAGATATCAATACATAGGTTTTAAGATTCTTACTAGTCAGATATATTCTTGTGCGGTGAATAGGGGGTGTTGAGTCCAGTTCACTGGGCAAGGAGTAGGTCTTTCTATTACATATTGGGTTTATGGAACGGTATCTGAGCTAATTTGAAACCCTTGTTTTATGCATCACCCCACCTCACCTTTCCCGTTAAGCAGCCATAGTGTGTTTTCTAAACGTGTGACTCTGTTCTGTTTTGTAATTCAGTTCAAGTGTAGCGGTTTTTACATTCCCTCTATAAGTGATAGCTTATGATAAGTGTCTTTTTTTGTGTGACTTATTTCACTTAGAATCGTCGTGCCTAAATCCACTCATCTTGCTGCTACTAGCCTTATGACATTGATTTCATGGCTGAGTGATATTCCATTGTACATAAGGACCACCACTTCTTTATCCATTTTTCTCTTTCCAGGGATATTTAAGGTGTCATGAAGTGGAGGTTCTTGTCAACAGAGCAGCCCTAAACTTTGGGGTGCCTGTGTCTTGCTGATTTTTAGTTTTCCCAATTTATACGCCCATGAGTGGAAGTGCCCTATGCGCTCTAAGCTGTGTTTTTTCGATGTTTCAGGACACACCGTACACTTCTCCAGAGTGGCTGTTGGCAATTTACATCCCGCCCATCAGCGTAGCAAGGCTCCCATTTCTCCATGGCCTGTCCTGCATTTCTGGTTTTGACACTTTTTTCAGCATGGCCCTTTTGACCGATGGGCAGCGAGACTTCTTTGTAGCGCTGATTTGCCTTTCCAGGTTGCTTGGTTGGCCAAAAAGGGCGTATGCGTTTTTTCCTGAATATATTCAGGAAAAAACGCATACGCCCTTTTTGGCCAAGGGCATCATTGTCGACGTTTTGCCGCTTTTCATGTGCTTTACAGGCGATTCGAATCGACCTCCTGAAATCTGTTTCCTGCAATTCTGCCTTGCTTTCAAATCCTCTTCGTTGCCTTCCCTCAATATATTTGTGGACGAGAGTTATCATTTATAACTCTGCAGGTTTGTGAATTGCAGTGCCCCTGAGCTCCATTTTTCAACTCGCTTTTTTGGGAGCTGGCCGCAAAAGCGCAGGATTGCCTCAGGCCCTCTTCTGGTTCCGGGCGGCAGGCTGAGCCTGTGGTTAATTCTTCTTCCTGATGGGAAAATAGAGTGACCTGTGCCTGTCCCAACACCTAGAGCTAGTCTCTCATTGGCTCCCCCTCTTCCCGTTCATCCTCAGGACAAATTGCAAGCTGTACGGAACAGGAGGTTAAAGGTGCTGGTTCTCCAAGGAGGGAGATTGCTAGTAAAGCGGCTGGAATGGCGAACCCGAGCACAAGGAGTTGAGAAATGAGGTGCGTTTTAGAAAGCTTTCCCGATCACATGGTGTACCACCTTCTGGGTTTCTCATGCATGTTTTCGATGTAGGAAGATGCCCTTGAACCTGGAGATTTGGGACCCATGGGATGGGTAACAGGCAGTATTACTTTAAAGGCTCTGCGTTTGCTCCCCCAAACTCACCAAACCTCTCAGCCCCGAGAGTGTCCACCCTTATGTCTCATCCAGCTGTGGGTCTAGATATGGTCAATCCAGGTTGCATCACAGCCCCTGAACGAATTTTGTAAGAATTTCTCTCTCTTTCACTGTCTTTGTTTCACGGGCTTTTAAAAGTAATTTATTTTTATAATGGGGTTTAGCTGCTTTTCACGGCTGTGTTTATGCCGCTTTACACCCACTTGACTCACTTCCAGAGAGATATCAATACATAGGTTTTAAGATTCTTACTAGTCAGATATATTCTTGTGCGGTGAATAGGGGGTGTTGAGTCCAGTTCACTGAGCAAGGAGTAGGTCTTTCTATTACATATTGGGTTTATGGAACGGTAGCTGAGCTCATTTGAAACCCTTGTTTTATTCATCACCCCACCTCACCTTTCCCGTTAAGCAGCCATAGTGTGTCTTCTAAACGTGTGACTCTGTTCTGTTTTGTAATTCAGTTCAAGTGTAGCGGTTTTTACATTCCCTCTATAACTGATAGCTTATGATAAGTGTCTTTTTCTGTGTGACTTATTTCACTTAGAATCGTCGTGCCTAAAACCACTCATCATGCTGCGACTAGCCTTATGACATTGATTTCATGGCTGAGTGATATTCCATTGTACATAAGGACCACCACTTCTTTATCCATTTTTCTCTTTCCTGGGATATTTAAGGTGTCATGAAGTGGAGGTTCTTGTCAACAGAGCAGCCCTAAACTTTGGGGTGCCTGTGTCTTGTTAATTTTAATTTTCCCAATTTATACGCCCATGAGTGGAAGTGCCCTATGCGCTCTAAGCTGTGTTTTTTCGATGTTTCAGGACACACCGTACACTTCTCCAGAGTGGCTGTTGGCAATTTACATCCCGCCCATCAGCGTAGCAAGGCTCCCATTTCTCCATGGCCTGTCCTGCATTTCTGGTTTTGACACTTTTTTCAGCATGGCCCTTTTGACCGATGGGCAGCGAGACTTCTTTGTAGCGCTGATTTGCCTTTCCAGGTTGCTTGGTTGGCCAAAAAGGGCGTATGCGTTTTTTCCTGAATATATTCAGGAAAAAACGCATACGCCCTTTTTGGCCAAGGGCATCATTGTCGACGTTTTGCCGCTTTTCATGTGCTTTAAAGGCGATTCGAATCGACCTCCTGAAATCTGTTTCCTGCAATTCTGCCTTGCTTTCAAATCCTCTTCGTTGCCTTCCCTCAATATATTTGTGGACAAGAGTTATCATTTATAACTCTGCAGGTTTGTGAATTGCAGTGCCCCTGAGCTCCATTTTTCAACTCGCTTTTTTGGGAGCTGGCCGCAAAAGCGCAGGATTGCCTCAGGCCCTCTTCTGGTTCCGGGCGGCAGGCTGAGCCTGTGGTTAATTCTTCTTCCTGATGGGAAAATAGAGTGACCTGTGCCTGTCCCAACACCTAGAGCTAGTCTCTCATTGGCTCCCCCTCTTCCCGTTTATCCTCAGGACAAATTGCAAGCTGTACAGAACAGGATGTTAAAGGTGCCGATTCTCCAAGGAGGGAGATTGCTAGTAAAGCGGCTGGAATGGCGAACCCGAGCACAAGGAGATGAGAAATGAGGTGCGTTTTAGAAAGCTTTCCCGATCACACGGTGTACCACCTTCTGGGTTTCTCATGCATGTTTTCGATGTAGGAAGATGCCCTTGAACCTGGAGATTTGGGACCCATGGGATGGGTAACAGGCAGTATTACTTTAAAGGCTCTGCGTTTGCTCCCCCAACCTCACCAAAGCTCTCAGCCCCTAGAGTGTCCACCCTTATGTCTCATCCAGCTGTGGGTCTAGATATGGTCAATCCAGGTTGCATCACAGAGCCTGAAAGAATTTTGTAAGAATTTCTCTCTCTTTCACTGTCTTTGTTTCACGGGCTTTTAAAAGTAATTTATTTTTATACTGGGGTTTAACTGCTTTTCACGGCTGAGTTTACGCTGCTTTATACCCACTTGACTCACTTCCAGAGAGATATCAATACATAGGTTTTAAGATTCTTACTAGTCAGATATATTCTTGTGCGGTGAATAGGGGGTGTTGAGTCCAGTTCACTGGGCAAGGAGTAGGTCTTTCTATTACATATTGGGTTTATGGAACGGTATCTGAGCTAATTTGAAACCCTTGTTTTATGCATCACCCCACCTCACCTTTCCCGTTAAGCAGCCATAGTGTGTTTTCTAAACGTGTGACTCTGTTCTGTTTTGTAATTCAGTTCAAGTGTAGCGGTTTTTACATTCCCTCTATAAGTGATAGCTTATGATAAGTGTCTTTTTTTGTGTGACTTATTTCACTTAGAATCGTCGTGCCTAAATCCACTCATCTTGCTGCTACTAGCCTTATGACATTGATTTCATGGCTGAGTGATATTCCATTGTACATAAGGACCACCACTTCTTTATCCATTTTTCTCTTTCCAGGGATATTTAAGGTGTCATGAAGTGGAGGTTCTTGTCAACAGAGCAGCCCTAAACTTTGGGGTGCCTGTGTCTTGCTGATTTTTAGTTTTCCCAATTTATACGCCCATGAGTGGAAGTGCCCTATGCGCTCTAAGCTGTGTTTTTTCGATGTTTCAGGACACACCGTACACTTCTCCAGAGTGGCTGTTGGCAATTTACATCCCGCCCATCAGCGTAGCAAGGCTCCCATTTCTCCATGGCCTGTCCTGCATTTCTGGTTTTGACACTTTTTTCAGCATGGCCCTTTTGACCGATGGGCAGCGAGACTTCTTTGTAGCGCTGATTTGCCTTTCCAGGTTGCTTGGTTGGCCAAAAAGGGCGTATGCGTTTTTTCCTGAATATATTCAGGAAAAAACGCATACGCCCTTTTTGGCCAAGGGCATCATTGTCGACGTTTTGCCGCTTTTCATGTGCTTTACAGGCGATTCGAATCGACCTCCTGAAATCTGTTTCCTGCAATTCTGCCTTGCTTTCAAATCCTCTTCGTTGCCTTCCCTCAATATATTTGTGGACGAGAGTTATCATTTATAACTCTGCAGGTTTGTGAATTGCAGTGCCCCTGAGCTCCATTTTTCAACTCGCTTTTTTGGGAGCTGGCCGCAAAAGCGCAGGATTGCCTCAGGCCCTCTTCTGGTTCCGGGCGGCAGGCTGAGCCTGTGGTTAATTCTTCTTCCTGATGGGAAAATAGAGTGACCTGTGCCTGTCCCAACACCTAGAGCTAGTCTCTCATTGGCTCCCCCTCTTCCCGTTCATCCTCAGGACAAATTGCAAGCTGTACGGAACAGGAGGTTAAAGGTGCTGGTTCTCCAAGGAGGGAGATTGCTAGTAAAGCGGCTGGAATGGCGAACCCGAGCACAAGGAGTTGAGAAATGAGGTGCGTTTTAGAAAGCTTTCCCGATCACATGGTGTACCACCTTCTGGGTTTCTCATGCATGTTTTCGATGTAGGAAGATGCCCTTGAACCTGGAGATTTGGGACCCATGGGATGGGTAACAGGCAGTATTACTTTAAAGGCTCTGCGTTTGCTCCCCCAAACTCACCAAACCTCTCAGCCCCGAGAGTGTCCACCCTTATGTCTCATCCAGCTGTGGGTCTAGATATGGTCAATCCAGGTTGCATCACAGCCCCTGAACGAATTTTGTAAGAATTTCTCTCTCTTTCACTGTCTTTGTTTCACGGGCTTTTAAAAGTAATTTATTTTTATAATGGGGTTTAGCTGCTTTTCACGGCTGTGTTTATGCCGCTTTACACCCACTTGACTCACTTCCAGAGAGATATCAATACATAGGTTTTAAGATTCTTACTAGTCAGATATATTCTTGTGCGGTGAATAGGGGGTGTTGAGTCCAGTTCACTGAGCAAGGAGTAGGTCTTTCTATTACATATTGGGTTTATGGAACGGTAGCTGAGCTCATTTGAAACCCTTGTTTTATTCATCACCCCACCTCACCTTTCCCGTTAAGCAGCCATAGTGTGTCTTCTAAACGTGTGACTCTGTTCTGTTTTGTAATTCAGTTCAAGTGTAGCGGTTTTTACATTCCCTCTATAACTGATAGCTTATGATAAGTGTCTTTTTCTGTGTGACTTATTTCACTTAGAATCGTCGTGCCTAAAACCACTCATCATGCTGCGACTAGCCTTATGACATTGATTTCATGGCTGAGTGATATTCCATTGTACATAAGGACCACCACTTCTTTATCCATTTTTCTCTTTCCTGGGATATTTAAGGTGTCATGAAGTGGAGGTTCTTGTCAACAGAGCAGCCCTAAACTTTGGGGTGCCTGTGTCTTGTTAATTTTAATTTTCCCAATTTATACGCCCATGAGTGGAAGTGCCCTATGCGCTCTAAGCTGTGTTTTTTCGATGTTTCAGGACACACCGTACACTTCTCCAGAGTGGCTGTTGGCAATTTACATCCCGCCCATCAGCGTAGCAAGGCTCCCATTTCTCCATGGCCTGTCCTGCATTTCTGGTTTTGACACTTTTTTCAGCATGGCCCTTTTGACCGATGGGCAGCGAGACTTCTTTGTAGCGCTGATTTGCCTTTCCAGGTTGCTTGGTTGGCCAAAAAGGGCGTATGCGTTTTTTCCTGAATATATTCAGGAAAAAACGCATACGCCCTTTTTGGCCAAGGGCATCATTGTCGACGTTTTGCCGCTTTTCATGTGCTTTAAAGGCGATTCGAATCGACCTCCTGAAATCTGTTTCCTGCAATTCTGCCTTGCTTTCAAATCCTCTTCGTTGCCTTCCCTCAATATATTTGTGGACAAGAGTTATCATTTATAACTCTGCAGGTTTGTGAATTGCAGTGCCCCTGAGCTCCATTTTTCAACTCGCTTTTTTGGGAGCTGGCCGCAAAAGCGCAGGATTGCCTCAGGCCCTCTTCTGGTTCCGGGCGGCAGGCTGAGCCTGTGGTTAATTCTTCTTCCTGATGGGAAAATAGAGTGACCTGTGCCTGTCCCAACACCTAGAGCTAGTCTCTCATTGGCTCCCCCTCTTCCCGTTTATCCTCAGGACAAATTGCAAGCTGTACAGAACAGGATGTTAAAGGTGCCGATTCTCCAAGGAGGGAGATTGCTAGTAAAGCGGCTGGAATGGCGAACCCGAGCACAAGGAGATGAGAAATGAGGTGCGTTTTAGAAAGCTTTCCCGATCACACGGTGTACCACCTTCTGGGTTTCTCATGCATGTTTTCGATGTAGGAAGATGCCCTTGAACCTGGAGATTTGGGACCCATGGGATGGGTAACAGGCAGTATTACTTTAAAGGCTCTGCGTTTGCTCCCCCAACCTCACCAAAGCTCTCAGCCCCTAGAGTGTCCACCCTTATGTCTCATCCAGCTGTGGGTCTAGATATGGTCAATCCAGGTTGCATCACAGAGCCTGAAAGAATTTTGTAAGAATTTCTCTCTCTTTCACTGTCTTTGTTTCACGGGCTTTTAAAAGTAATTTATTTTTATAATGGGGTTTAGCTGCTTTTCACGGCTGTGTTTATGCCGCTTTACACCCACTTGACTCACTTCCAGAGAGATATCAATACATAGGTTTTAAGATTCTTACTAGTCAGATATATTCTTGTGCGGTGAATAGGGGGTGTTGAGTCCAGTTCACTGAGCAAGGAGTAGGTCTTTCTATTACATATTGGGTTTATGGAACGGTATCTGAGCTAATTTGAAACCCTTGTTTTATGCATCACCCCACCTCACCTTTCCCGTTAAGCAGCCATAGTGTGTTTTCTAAACGTGTGACTCTGTTCTGTTTTGTAATTCAGTTCAAGTGTAGCGGTTTTTACATTCCCTCTATAAGTGATAGCTTATGATAAGTGTCTTTTTTTGTGTGACTTATTTCACTTAGAATCGTCGTGCCTAAATCCACTCATCTTGCTGCTACTAGCCTTATGACATTGATTTCATGGCTGAGTGATATTCCATTGTACATAAGGACCACCACTTCTTTATCCATTTTTCTCTTTCCAGGGATATTTAAGGTGTCATGAAGTGGAGGTTCTTGTCAACAGAGCAGCCCTAAACTTTGGGGTGCCTGTGTCTTGCTGATTTTTAGTTTTCCCAATTTATACGCCCATGAGTGGAAGTGCCCTATGCGCTCTAAGCTGTGTTTTTTCGATGTTTCAGGACACACCGTACACTTCTCCAGAGTGGCTGTTGGCAATTTACATCCCGCCCATCAGCGTAGCAAGGCTCCCATTTCTCCATGGCCTGTCCTGCATTTCTGGTTTTGACACTTTTTTCAGCATGGCCCTTTTGACCGATGGGCAGCGAGACTTCTTTGTAGCGCTGATTTGCCTTTCCAGGTTGCTTGGTTGGCCAAAAAGGGCGTATGCGTTTTTTCCTGAATATATTCAGGAAAAAACGCATACGCCCTTTTTGGCCAAGGGCATCATTGTCGACGTTTTGCCGCTTTTCATGTGCTTTACAGGCGATTCGAATCGACCTCCTGAAATCTGTTTCCTGCAATTCTGCCTTGCTTTCAAATCCTCTTCGTTGCCTTCCCTCAATATATTTGTGGACGAGAGTTATCATTTATAACTCTGCAGGTTTGTGAATTGCAGTGCCCCTGAGCTCCATTTTTCAACTCGCTGTTTTGGGAGCTGGCCGCAAAAGCGCAGGATTGCCTCAGGCCCTCTTCTGGTTCCGGGCGGCAGGCTGAGCCTGTGGTTAATTCTTCTTCCTGATGGGAAAATAGAGTGACCTGTGCCTGTCCCAACACCTAGAGCTAGTCTCTCATTGGCTCCCCCTCTTCCCGTTCATCCTCAGGACAAATTGCAAGCTGTACGGAACAGGAGGTTAAAGGTGCTGGTTCTCCAAGGAGGGAGATTGCTAGTAAAGCGGCTGGAATGGCGAACCCGAGCACAAGGAGTTGAGAAATGAGGTGCGTTTTAGAAAGCTTTCCCGATCACATGGTGTACCACCTTCTGGGTTTCTCATGCATGTTTTCGATGTAGGAAGATGCCCTTGAACCTGGAGATTTGGGACCCATGGGATGGGTAACAGGCAGTATTACTTTAAAGGCTCTGCGTTTGCTCCCCCAAACTCACCAAACCTCTCAGCCCCGAGAGTGTCCACCCTTATGTCTCATCCAGCTGTGGGTCTAGATATGGTCAATCCAGGTTGCATCACAGCCCCTGAACGAATTTTGTAAGAATTTCTCTCTCTTTCACTGTCTTTGTTTCACGGGCTTTTAAAAGTAATTTATTTTTATACTGGGGTTTAACTGCTTTTCACGGCTGAGTTTACGCTGCTTTATACCCACTTGACTCACTTCCAGAGAGATATCAATACATAGGTTTTAAGATTCTTACTAGTCAGATATATTCTTGTGCGGTGAATAGGGGGTGTTGAGTCCAGTTCACTGGGCAAGGAGTAGGTCTTTCTATTACATATTGGGTTTATGGAACGGTATCTGAGCTAATTTGAAACCCTTGTTTTATGCATCACCCCACCTCACCTTTCCCGTTAAGCAGCCATAGTGTGTTTTCTAAACGTGTGACTCTGTTCTGTTTTGTAATTCAGTTCAAGTGTAGCGGTTTTTACATTCCCTCTATAAGTGATAGCTTATGATAAGTGTCTTTTTTTGTGTGACTTATTTCACTTAGAATCGTCGTGCCTAAATCCACTCATCTTGCTGCTACTAGCCTTATGACATTGATTTCATGGCTGAGTGATATTCCATTGTACATAAGGACCACCACTTCTTTATCCATTTTTCTCTTTCCAGGGATATTTAAGGTGTCATGAAGTGGAGGTTCTTGTCAACAGAGCAGCCCTAAACTTTGGGGTGCCTGTGTCTTGCTGATTTTTAGTTTTCCCAATTTATACGCCCATGAGTGGAAGTGCCCTATGCGCTCTAAGCTGTGTTTTTTCGATGTTTCAGGACACACCGTACACTTCTCCAGAGTGGCTGTTGGCAATTTACATCCCGCCCATCAGCGTAGCAAGGCTCCCATTTCTCCATGGCCTGTCCTGCATTTCTGGTTTTGACACTTTTTTCAGCATGGCCCTTTTGACCGATGGGCAGCGAGACTTCTTTGTAGCGCTGATTTGCCTTTCCAGGTTGCTTGGTTGGCCAAAAAGGGCGTATGCGTTTTTTCCTGAATATATTCAGGAAAAAACGCATACGCCCTTTTTGGCCAAGGGCATCATTGTCGACGTTTTGCCGCTTTTCATGTGCTTTACAGGCGATTCGAATCGACCTCCTGAAATCTGTTTCCTGCAATTCTGCCTTGCTTTCAAATCCTCTTCGTTGCCTTCCCTCAATATATTTGTGGACGAGAGTTATCATTTATAACTCTGCAGGTTTGTGAATTGCAGTGCCCCTGAGCTCCATTTTTCAACTCGCTTTTTTGGGAGCTGGCCGCAAAAGCGCAGGATTGCCTCAGGCCCTCTTCTGGTTCCGGGCGGCAGGCTGAGCCTGTGGTTAATTCTTCTTCCTGATGGGAAAATAGAGTGACCTGTGCCTGTCCCAACACCTAGAGCTAGTCTCTCATTGGCTCCCCCTCTTCCCGTTCATCCTCAGGACAAATTGCAAGCTGTACGGAACAGGAGGTTAAAGGTGCTGGTTCTCCAAGGAGGGAGATTGCTAGTAAAGCGGCTGGAATGGCGAACCCGAGCACAAGGAGTTGAGAAATGAGGTGCGTTTTAGAAAGCTTTCCCGATCACATGGTGTACCACCTTCTGGGTTTCTCATGCATGTTTTCGATGTAGGAAGATGCCCTTGAACCTGGAGATTTGGGACCCATGGGATGGGTAACAGGCAGTATTACTTTAAAGGCTCTGCGTTTGCTCCCCCAAACTCACCAAACCTCTCAGCCCCGAGAGTGTCCACCCTTATGTCTCATCCAGCTGTGGGTCTAGATATGGTCAATCCAGGTTGCATCACAGCCCCTGAACGAATTTTGTAAGAATTTCTCTCTCTTTCACTGTCTTTGTTTCACGGGCTTTTAAAAGTAATTTATTTTTATAATGGGGTTTAGCTGCTTTTCACGGCTGTGTTTATGCCGCTTTACACCCACTTGACTCACTTCCAGAGAGATATCAATACATAGGTTTTAAGATTCTTACTAGTCAGATATATTCTTGTGCGGTGAATAGGGGGTGTTGAGTCCAGTTCACTGAGCAAGGAGTAGGTCTTTCTATTACATATTGGGTTTATGGAACGGTAGCTGAGCTCATTTGAAACCCTTGTTTTATTCATCACCCCACCTCACCTTTCCCGTTAAGCAGCCATAGTGTGTCTTCTAAACGTGTGACTCTGTTCTGTTTTGTAATTCAGTTCAAGTGTAGCGGTTTTTACATTCCCTCTATAACTGATAGCTTATGATAAGTGTCTTTTTCTGTGTGACTTATTTCACTTAGAATCGTCGTGCCTAAAACCACTCATCATGCTGCGACTAGCCTTATGACATTGATTTCATGGCTGAGTGATATTCCATTGTACATAAGGACCACCACTTCTTTATCCATTTTTCTCTTTCCTGGGATATTTAAGGTGTCATGAAGTGGAGGTTCTTATCAACAGAGCAGCCCTAAACTTTGGGGTGCCTGTGTCTTGTTAATTTTAATTTTCCCAATTTATACGCCCATGAGTGGAAGTGCCCTATGCGCTCTAAGCTGTGTTTTTTCGATGTTTCAGGACACACCGTACACTTCTCCAGAGTGGCTGTTGGCAATTTACATCCCGCCCATCAGCGTAGCAAGGCTCCCATTTCTCCATGGCCTGTCCTGCATTTCTGGTTTTGACACTTTTTTCAGCATGGCCCTTTTGACCGATGGGCAGCGAGACTTCTTTGTAGCGCTGATTTGCCTTTCCAGGTTGCTTGGTTGGCCAAAAAGGGCGTATGCGTTTTTTCCTGAATATATTCAGGAAAAAACGCATACGCCCTTTTTGGCCAAGGGCATCATTGTCGACGTTTTGCCGCTTTTCATGTGCTTTAAAGGCGATTCGAATCGACCTCCTGAAATCTGTTTCCTGCAATTCTGCCTTGCTTTCAAATCCTCTTCGTTGCCTTCCCTCAATATATTTGTGGACAAGAGTTATCATTTATAACTCTGCAGGTTTGTGAATTGCAGTGCCCCTGAGCTCCATTTTTCAACTCGCTTTTTTGGGAGCTGGCCGCAAAAGCGCAGGATTGCCTCAGGCCCTCTTCTGGTTCCGGGCGGCAGGCTGAGCCTGTGGTTAATTCTTCTTCCTGATGGGAAAATAGAGTGACCTGTGCCTGTCCCAACACCTAGAGCTAGTCTCTCATTGGCTCCCCCTCTTCCCGTTTATCCTCAGGACAAATTGCAAGCTGTACAGAACAGGATGTTAAAGGTGCCGATTCTCCAAGGAGGGAGATTGCTAGTAAAGCGGCTGGAATGGCGAACCCGAGCACAAGGAGATGAGAAATGAGGTGCGTTTTAGAAAGCTTTCCCGATCACACGGTGTACCACCTTCTGGGTTTCTCATGCATGTTTTCGATGTAGGAAGATGCCCTTGAACCTGGAGATTTGGGACCCATGGGATGGGTAACAGGCAGTATTACTTTAAAGGCTCTGCGTTTGCTCCCCCAACCTCACCAAAGCTCTCAGCCCCTAGAGTGTCCACCCTTATGTCTCATCCAGCTGTGGGTCTAGATATGGTCAATCCAGGTTGCATCACAGAGCCTGAAAGAATTTTGTAAGAATTTCTCTCTCTTTCACTGTCTTTGTTTCACGGGCTTTTAAAAGTAATTTATTTTTATACTGGGGTTTAACTGCTTTTCACGGCTGAGTTTACGCTGCTTTATACCCACTTGACTCACTTCCAGAGAGATATCAATACATAGGTTTTAAGATTCTTACTAGTCAGATATATTCTTGTGCGGTGAATAGGGGGTGTTGAGTCCAGTTCACTGGGCAAGGAGTAGGTCTTTCTATTACATATTGGGTTTATGGAACGGTATCTGAGCTAATTTGAAACCCTTGTTTTATGCATCACCCCACCTCACCTTTCCCGTTAAGCAGCCATAGTGTGTTTTCTAAACGTGTGACTCTGTTCTGTTTTGTAATTCAGTTCAAGTGTAGCGGTTTTTACATTCCCTCTATAAGTGATAGCTTATGATAAGTGTCTTTTTTTGTGTGACTTATTTCACTTAGAATCGTCGTGCCTAAATCCACTCATCTTGCTGCTACTAGCCTTATGACATTGATTTCATGGCTGAGTGATATTCCATTGTACATAAGGACCACCACTTCTTTATCCATTTTTCTCTTTCCAGGGATATTTAAGGTGTCATGAAGTGGAGGTTCTTGTCAACAGAGCAGCCCTAAACTTTGGGGTGCCTGTGTCTTGCTGATTTTTAGTTTTCCCAATTTATACGCCCATGAGTGGAAGTGCCCTATGCGCTCTAAGCTGTGTTTTTTCGATGTTTCAGGACACACCGTACACTTCTCCAGAGTGGCTGTTGGCAATTTACATCCCGCCCATCAGCGTAGCAAGGCTCCCATTTCTCCATGGCCTGTCCTGCATTTCTGGTTTTGACACTTTTTTCAGCATGGCCCTTTTGACCGATGGGCAGCGAGACTTCTTTGTAGCGCTGATTTGCCTTTCCAGGTTGCTTGGTTGGCCAAAAAGGGCGTATGCGTTTTTTCCTGAATATATTCAGGAAAAAACGCATACGCCCTTTTTGGCCAAGGGCATCATTGTCGACGTTTTGCCGCTTTTCATGTGCTTTACAGGCGATTCGAATCGACCTCCTGAAATCTGTTTCCTGCAATTCTGCCTTGCTTTCAAATCCTCTTCGTTGCCTTCCCTCAATATATTTGTGGACGAGAGTTATCATTTATAACTCTGCAGGTTTGTGAATTGCAGTGCCCCTGAGCTCCATTTTTCAACTCGCTTTTTTGGGAGCTGGCCGCAAAAGCGCAGGATTGCCTCAGGCCCTCTTCTGGTTCCGGGCGGCAGGCTGAGCCTGTGGTTAATTCTTCTTCCTGATGGGAAAATAGAGTGACCTGTGCCTGTCCCAACACCTAGAGCTAGTCTCTCATTGGCTCCCCCTCTTCCCGTTCATCCTCAGGACAAATTGCAAGCTGTACGGAACAGGAGGTTAAAGGTGCTGGTTCTCCAAGGAGGGAGATTGCTAGTAAAGCGGCTGGAATGGCGAACCCGAGCACAAGGAGTTGAGAAATGAGGTGCGTTTTAGAAAGCTTTCCCGATCACATGGTGTACCACCTTCTGGGTTTCTCATGCATGTTTTCGATGTAGGAAGATGCCCTTGAACCTGGAGATTTGGGACCCATGGGATGGGTAACAGGCAGTATTACTTTAAAGGCTCTGCGTTTGCTCCCCCAAACTCACCAAACCTCTCAGCCCCGAGAGTGTCCACCCTTATGTCTCATCCAGCTGTGGGTCTAGATATGGTCAATCCAGGTTGCATCACAGCCCCTGAACGAATTTTGTAAGAATTTCTCTCTCTTTCACTGTCTTTGTTTCACGGGCTTTTAAAAGTAATTTATTTTTATAATGGGGTTTAGCTGCTTTTCACGGCTGTGTTTATGCCGCTTTACACCCACTTGACTCACTTCCAGAGAGATATCAATACATAGGTTTTAAGATTCTTACTAGTCAGATATATTCTTGTGCGGTGAATAGGGGGTGTTGAGTCCAGTTCACTGAGCAAGGAGTAGGTCTTTCTATTACATATTGGGTTTATGGAACGGTAGCTGAGCTCATTTGAAACCCTTGTTTTATTCATCACCCCACCTCACCTTTCCCGTTAAGCAGCCATAGTGTGTCTTCTAAACGTGTGACTCTGTTCTGTTTTGTAATTCAGTTCAAGTGTAGCGGTTTTTACATTCCCTCTATAACTGATAGCTTATGATAAGTGTCTTTTTCTGTGTGACTTATTTCACTTAGAATCTTCGTGCCTAAAACCACTCATCATGCTGCGACTAGCCTTATGACATTGATTTCATGGCTGAGTGATATTCCATTGTACATAAGGACCACCACTTCTTTATCCATTTTTCTCTTTCCTGGGATATTTAAGGTGTCATGAAGTGGAGGTTCTTGTCAACAGAGCAGCCCTAAACTTTGGGGTGCCTGTGTCTTGTTAATTTTAATTTTCCCAATTTATACGCCCATGAGTGGAAGTGCCCTATGCGCTCTAAGCTGTGTTTTTTCGATGTTTCAGGACACACCGTACACTTCTCCAGAGTGGCTGTTGGCAATTTACATCCCGCCCATCAGCGTAGCAAGGCTCCCATTTCTCCATGGCCTGTCCTGCATTTCTGGTTTTGACACTTTTTTCAGCATGGCCCTTTTGACCGATGGGCAGCGAGACTTCTTTGTAGCGCTGATTTGCCTTTCCAGGTTGCTTGGTTGGCCAAAAAGGGCGTATGCGTTTTTTCCTGAATATATTCAGGAAAAAACGCATACGCCCTTTTTGGCCAAGGGCATCATTGTCGACGTTTTGCCGCTTTTCATGTGCTTTAAAGGCGATTCGAATCGACCTCCTGAAATCTGTTTCCTGCAATTCTGCCTTGCTTTCAAATCCTCTTCGTTGCCTTCCCTCAATATATTTGTGGACAAGAGTTATCATTTATAACTCTGCAGGTTTGTGAATTGCAGTGCCCCTGAGCTCCATTTTTCAACTCGCTTTTTTGGGAGCTGGCCGCAAAAGCGCAGGATTGCCTCAGGCCCTCTTCTGGTTCCGGGCGGCAGGCTGAGCCTGTGGTTAATTCTTCTTCCTGATGGGAAAATAGAGTGACCTGTGCCTGTCCCAACACCTAGAGCTAGTCTCTCATTGGCTCCCCCTCTTCCCGTTTATCCTCAGGACAAATTGCAAGCTGTACAGAACAGGATGTTAAAGGTGCCGATTCTCCAAGGAGGGAGATTGCTAGTAAAGCGGCTGGAATGGCGAACCCGAGCACAAGGAGATGAGAAATGAGGTGCGTTTTAGAAAGCTTTCCCGATCACACGGTGTACCACCTTCTGGGTTTCTCATGCATGTTTTCGATGTAGGAAGATGCCCTTGAACCTGGAGATTTGGGACCCATGGGATGGGTAACAGGCAGTATTACTTTAAAGGCTCTGCGTTTGCTCCCCCAACCTCACCAAAGCTCTCAGCCCCTAGAGTGTCCACCCTTATGTCTCATCCAGCTGTGGGTCTAGATATGGTCAATCCAGGTTGCATCACAGAGCCTGAAAGAATTTTGTAAGAATTTCTCTCTCTTTCACTGTCTTTGTTTCACGGGCTTTTAAAAGTAATTTATTTTTATAATGGGGTTTAGCTGCTTTTCACGGCTGTGTTTATGCCGCTTTACACCCACTTGACTCACTTCCAGAGAGATATCAATACATAGGTTTTAAGATTCTTACTAGTCAGATATATTCTTGTGCGGTGAATAGGGGGTGTTGAGTCCAGTTCACTGAGCAAGGAGTAGGTCTTTCTATTACATATTGGGTTTATGGAACGGTATCTGAGCTAATTTGAAACCCTTGTTTTATGCATCACCCCACCTCACCTTTCCCGTTAAGCAGCCATAGTGTGTTTTCTAAACGTGTGACTCTGTTCTGTTTTGTAATTCAGTTCAAGTGTAGCGGTTTTTACATTCCCTCTATAAGTGATAGCTTATGATAAGTGTCTTTTTTTGTGTGACTTATTTCACTTAGAATCGTCGTGCCTAAATCCACTCATCTTGCTGCTACTAGCCTTATGACATTGATTTCATGGCTGAGTGATATTCCATTGTACATAAGGACCACCACTTCTTTATCCATTTTTCTCTTTCCAGGGATATTTAAGGTGTCATGAAGTGGAGGTTCTTGTCAACAGAGCAGCCCTAAACTTTGGGGTGCCTGTGTCTTGCTGATTTTTAGTTTTCCCAATTTATACGCCCATGAGTGGAAGTGCCCTATGCGCTCTAAGCTGTGTTTTTTCGATGTTTCAGGACACACCGTACACTTCTCCAGAGTGGCTGTTGGCAATTTACATCCCGCCCATCAGCGTAGCAAGGCTCCCATTTCTCCATGGCCTGTCCTGCATTTCTGGTTTTGACACTTTTTTCAGCATGGCCCTTTTGACCGATGGGCAGCGAGACTTCTTTGTAGCGCTGATTTGCCTTTCCAGGTTGCTTGGTTGGCCAAAAAGGGCGTATGCGTTTTTTCCTGAATATATTCAGGAAAAAACGCATACGCCCTTTTTGGCCAAGGGCATCATTGTCGACGTTTTGCCGCTTTTCATGTGCTTTACAGGCGATTCGAATCGACCTCCTGAAATCTGTTTCCTGCAATTCTGCCTTGCTTTCAAATCCTCTTCGTTGCCTTCCCTCAATATATTTGTGGACGAGAGTTATCATTTATAACTCTGCAGGTTTGTGAATTGCAGTGCCCCTGAGCTCCATTTTTCAACTCGCTTTTTTGGGAGCTGGCCGCAAAAGCGCAGGATTGCCTCAGGCCCTCTTCTGGTTCCGGGCGGCAGGCTGAGCCTGTGGTTAATTCTTCTTCCTGATGGGAAAATAGAGTGACCTGTGCCTGTCCCAACACCTAGAGCTAGTCTCTCATTGGCTCCCCCTCTTGCCGTTTATCCTCAGGACAAATTGCAAGCTGTACAGAACAGGATGTTAAAGGTGCTGATTCTCCAAGGAGGGAGATTGCTAGTAAAGCGGCTGGAATGGCGAACCCGAGCACAAGGAGATGAGAAATGAGGTGCGTTTTAGAAAGCTTTCCCGATCACACGGTGTACCACCTTCTGGGTTTCTCATGCATGTTTTCGATGTAGGAAGATGCCCTTGAACCTGGAGATTTGGGACCCATGGGATGGGTAACAGGCAGTATTACTTTAAAGGCTCTGCGTTTGCTCCCCCAACCTCACCAAAGCTCTCAGCCCCTAGAGTGTCCACCCTTATGTCTCATCCAGCTGTGGGTCTAGATATGGTCAATCCAGGTTGCATCACAGAGCCTGAAAGAATTTTGTAAGAATTTCTCTCTCTTTCACTGTCTTTGTTTCACGGGCTTTTAAAAGTAATTTATTTTTATACTGGGGTTTAACTGCTTTTCACGGCTGAGTTTACGCTGCTTTATACCCACTTGACTCACTTCCAGAGAGATATCAATACATAGGTTTTAAGATTCTTACTAGTCAGATATATTCTTGTGCGGTGAATAGGGGGTGTTGAGTCCAGTTCACTGGGCAAGGAGTAGGTCTTTCTATTACATATTGGGTTTATGGAACGGTATCTGAGCTAATTTGAAACCCTTGTTTTATGCATCACCCCACCTCACCTTTCCCGTTAAGCAGCCATAGTGTGTTTTCTAAACGTGTGACTCTGTTCTGTTTTGTAATTCAGTTCAAGTGTAGCGGTTTTTACATTCCCTCTATAAGTGATAGCTTATGATAAGTGTCTTTTTTTGTGTGACTTATTTCACTTAGAATCGTCGTGCCTAAATCCACTCATCTTGCTGCTACTAGCCTTATGACATTGATTTCATGGCTGAGTGATATTCCATTGTACATAAGGACCACCACTTCTTTATCCATTTTTCTCTTTCCAGGGATATTTAAGGTGTCATGAAGTGGAGGTTCTTGTCAACAGAGCAGCCCTAAACTTTGGGGTGCCTGTGTCTTGCTGATTTTTAGTTTTCCCAATTTATACGCCCATGAGTGGAAGTGCCCTATGCGCTCTAAGCTGTGTTTTTTCGATGTTTCAGGACACACCGTACACTTCTCCAGAGTGGCTGTTGGCAATTTACATCCCGCCCATCAGCGTAGCAAGGCTCCCATTTCTCCATGGCCTGTCCTGCATTTCTGGTTTTGACACTTTTTTCAGCATGGCCCTTTTGACCGATTGGCAGCGAGACTTCTTTGTAGCGCTGATTTGCCTTTCCAGGTTGCTTGCTTGGCCAAAAAGGGCGTATGCGTTTTTTCCTGAATATATTCAGGAAAAAACGCATACGCCCTTTTTGGCCAAGGGCATCATTGTCGACGTTTTGCCGCTTTTCATGTGCTTTACAGGCGATTCGAATCGACCTCCTGAAATCTGTTTCCTGCAATTCTGCCTTGCTTTCAAATCCTCTTCGTTGCCTTCCCTCAATATATTTGTGGACGAGAGTTATCATTTATAACTCTGCAGGTTTGTGAATTGCAGTGCCCCTGAGCTCCATTTTTCAACTCGCTTTTTTGGGAGCTGGCCGCAAAAGCGCAGGATTGCCTCAGGCCCTCTTCTGGTTCCGGGCGGCAGGCTGAGCCTGTGGTTAATTCTTCTTCCTGATGGGAAAATAGAGTGACCTGTGCCTGTCCCAACACCTAGAGCTAGTCTCTCATTGGCTCCCCCTCTTCCCGTTCATCCTCAGGACAAATTGCAAGCTGTACGGAACAGGAGGTTAAAGGTGCTGGTTCTCCAAGGAGGGAGATTGCTAGTAAAGCGGCTGGAATGGCGAACCCGAGCACAAGGAGATGAGAAATGAGGTGCGTTTTAGAAAGCTTTCCCGATCACATGGTGTACCACCTTCTGGGTTTCTCATGCATGTTTTCGATGTAGGAAGATGCCCTTGAACCTGGAGATTTGGGACCCATGGGATGGGTAACAGGCAGTATTACTTTAAAGGCTCTGCGTTTGCTCCCCCAAACTCACCAAACCTCCCGGCCCCGAGAGTGTCCACCCTTATGTCTCATCCAGCTGTGGGTCTAGATATGGTCAATCCAGGTTGCATCACAGCCCCTGAACGAATTTTGTAAGAATTTCTCTCTCTTTCACTGTCTTTGTTTCACGGGCTTTTAAAAGTAATTTATTTTTATAATGGGGTTTAGCTGCTTTTCACGGCTGTGTTTATGCCGCTTTACACCCACTTGACTCACTTCCAGAGAGATATCAATACATAGGTTTTAAGATTCTTACTAGTCAGATATATTCTTGTGCGGTGAATAGGGGGTGTTGAGTCCAGTTCACTGAGCAAGGAGTAGGTCTTTCTATTACATATTGGGTTTATGGAACGGTAGCTGAGCTCATTTGAAACCCTTGTTTTATTCATCACCCCACCTCACCTTTCCCGTTAAGCAGCCATAGTGTGTCTTCTAAACGTGTGACTCTGTTCTGTTTTGTAATTCAGTTCAAGTGTAGTGGTTTTTACATTCCCTCTATAACTGATAGCTTATGATAAGTGTCTTTTTCTGTGTGACTTATTTCACTTAGAATCGTCGTGCCTAAATCCACTCATCATGCTGCGACTAGCCTTATGACATTGATTTCATGGCTGAGTGATATTCCATTGTACATAAGGACCACCACTTCTTTATCCATTTTTCTCTTTCCTGGGATATTTAAGGTGTCATGAAGTGGAGGTTCTTGTCACCAGAGTAGCCCTAAACTTTGGGGTGCCTGTGTCTTGTTAATTTTAATTTTCCCAATTTATACGCCCATGAGTGGAAGTGCCCTATGCGCTCTAAGCTGTGTTTTTTTCGATGTTTCAGGACACACCGTACACTTCTCCAGAGTGGCTGTTGGCAATTTACATCCCGCCCATCAGCGTAGCAAGGCTCCCATTTCTCCATGGCCTGTCCTGCATTTCTGGTTTTGACACTTTTTTCAGCATGGCCCTTTTGACCGATGGGCAGCGAGACTTCTTTGTAGCGCTGATTTGCCTTTCCAGGTTGCTTGGTTGGCCCAAAAGGGCGTATGCGTTTTTTCCTGAATATATTCAGGAAAAAACGCATACGCCCTTTTTGGCCAAGGGCATCATTGTCGACGTTTTGCCGCTTTTCATGTGCTTTAAAGGCGATTCGAATCGACCTCCTGAAATCTGTTTCCTGCAATTCTGCCTTGCTTTCAAATCCTCTTCGTTGCCTTCCCTCAATATATTTGTGGACGAGAGTTATCATTTATAACTCTGCAGGTTTGTGAATTGCAGTGCCCCTGAGCTCCATTTTTCAACTCGCTTTTTTGGGAGCTGGCCGCAAAAGCGCAGGATTGCCTCAGGCCCTCTTCTGGTTCCGGGCGGCAGGCTGAGCCTGTGGTTAATTCTTCTTCCTGATGGGAAAATAGAGTGACCTGTGCCTGTCCCAACACCTAGAGCTAGTCTCTCATTGGCTCCCCCTCTTCCCGTTTATCCTCAGGACAAATTGCAAGCTGTACAGAACAGGATGTTAAAGGTGCTGATTCTCCAAGGAGGGAGATTGCTAGTAAAGCGGCTGGAATGGCGAACCCGAGCACAAGGAGATGAGAAATGAGGTGCGTTTTAGAAAGCTTTCCCGATCACACGGTGTACCACCTTCTGGGTTTCTCATGCATGTTTTCGATGTAGGAAGATGCCCTTGAACCTGGAGATTTGGGACCCATGGGATGGGTAACAGGCAGTATTACTTTAAAGGCTCTGCAAAAAAAAAAAAAAAAAAAAAAAAAAAAAAAAAAAAAAAAAAAAAAAAAAAAAAGGCTCTGCGTTTGCTCCCCCAAACTCACCAAACCTCTCAGCCCCAAGAGTGTCCACCCTTATGTCTCATCCAGCTGTGGGTCTAGATATGGTCAATCCAGGTTGCATCACAGCCCCTGAACGAATTTTGTAAGAATTTCTCTCTCTTTCACTGTCTTTGTTTCACGGGCTTTTAAAAGTAATTTATTTTTATAATGGGGTTTAGCTGCTTTTCACGGCTGTGTTTATGCCACTTTACACCCACTTGACTCACTTCCAGAGAGATATCAATACATAGGTTTTAAGATTCTTACTAGTCAGATATATTCTTGTGCGGTGAATAGGGGGTGTTGAGTCCAGTTCACTGAGCAAGGAGTAGGTCTTTCTATTACATATTGGGTTTATGGAACGGTAGCTGAGCTCATTTGAAACCCTTGTTTTATTCATCACCCCACCTCACCTTTCCCGTTAAGCAGCCATAGTGTGTCTTCTAAACGTGTGACTCTGTTCTGTTTTGTAATTCAGTTCAAGTGTAGCGGTTTTTACATTCCCTCTATAACTGATAGCTTATGATAAGTGTCTTTTTCTGTGTGACTTATTTCACTTAGAATCGTCGTGCCTAAATCCACTCATCATGCTGCGACTAGCCTTATGACATTGATTTCATGGCTGAGTGATATTCCATTGTACATAAGGACCACCACTTCTTTATCCATTTTTCTCTTTCCAGGGATATTTAAGGTGTCATGAAGTGGAGGTTCTTGTCAACAGAGCAGCCCTAAACTTTGGGGTGCCTGTGTCTTGTTAATTTTAGTTTTCCCAATTTATACGTCCATGAGTGGAAGTGCCCTATGCGCTCTAAGCTGTGTTTTTTCGATGTTTCAGGACACACCGTACACTTCTCCAGAGTGGCTGTTGGCAATTTACATCCCGCCCATCAGCGTAGCAAGGCTCCCATTTCTCCATGGCCTGTCCTGCATTTCTGGTTTTGACACTTTTTTCAGCATGGCCCTTTTGACCGATGGGCAGCGAGACTTCTTTGTAGCGCTGATTTGCCTTTCCAGGTTGCTTGGTTGGCCAAAAAGGGCGTATGCGTTTTTTCCTGAATATATTCAGGAAAAAACGCATACGCCCTTTTTGGCCAAGGGCATCATTGTCGACATTTTGCCGCTTTTCATGTGCTTTAAAGGCGATTCGAATCGACCTCCTGAAATCTGTTTCCTGCAATTCTGCCTTGCTTTCAAATCCTCTTCGTTGCCTTCCCTCAATATATTTGTGGACGAGAGTTATCATTTATAACTCTGCAGGTTTGTGAATTGCAGTGCCCCTGAGCTCCATTTTTCAACTCGCTTTTTTGGGAGCTGGCCGCAAAAGCGCAGGATTGCCTCAGGCCCTCTTCTGGTTCCGGGCGGCAGGCTGAGCCTGTGGTTAATTCTTCTTCCTGATGGGAAAATAGAGTGACCTGTGCCTGTCCCAACACCTAGAGCTAGTCTCTCATTGGCTCCCCCTCTTCCCGTTCATCCTCAGGACAAATTGCAAGCTGTACAGAACAGGATGTTAAAGGTGCTGATTCTCCAAGGAGGGAGATTGCTAGTAAAGCGGCTGGAATGGCGAACCCGAGCACAAGGAGATGAGAAATGAGGTGCGTTTTAGAAAGCTTTCCCGATCACACGGTGTACCACCTTCTGGGTTTCTCATGCATGTTTTCGATGTAGGAAGATGCCCTTGAACCTGGAGATTTGGGACCCATGGGATGGGTAACAGGCAGTATTACTTTAAAGGCTCTGCGTTTGCTCCCCCAACCTCACCAAAGCTCTCAGCCCCTAGAGTGTCCACCCTTATGTCTCATCCAGCTGTGGGTCTAGATATGGTCAATCCAGGTTGCATCACAGAGCCTGAAAGAATTTTGTAAGAATTTCTCTCTCTTTCACTGTCTTTGTTTCACGGGCTTTTGAAAGTAATTTATTTTTATACTGGGGTTTAACTGCTTTTCACGGCTGAGTTTACGCTGCTTTATACCCACTTGACTCACTTCCAGAGAGATATCAATACATAGGTTTTAAGATTCTTACTAGTCAGATATATTCTTGTGCGGTGAATAGGGGGTGTTGAGTCCAGTTCACTGAGCAAGGAGTAGGTCTTTCTATTACATATTGGGTTTATGGAACGGTAGCTGAGCTCATTTGAAACCCTTGTTTTATTCATCACCCCACCTCACCTTTCCCGTTAAGCAGCCATAGTGTGTCTTCTAAACGTGTGACTCTGTTCTGTTTTGTAATTCAGTTCAAGTGTAGCGGTTTTTACATTCCCTCTATAACTGATAGCTTATGATAAGTGTCTTTTTCTGTGTGACTTATTTCACTTAGAATCGTCGTGCCTAAATCCACTCATCATGCTGCGACTAGCCTTATGACATTGATTTCATGGCTGAGTGATATTCCATTGTACATAAGGACCACCACTTCTTTATCCATTTTTCTCTTTCCAGGGATATTTAAGGTGTCATGAAGTGGAGGTTCTTGTCAACAGAGCAGCCCTAAACTTTGGGGTGCCTGTGTCTTGTTAATTTTAGTTTTCCCAATTTATACGTCCATGAGTGGAAGTGCCCTATGCGCTCTAAGCTGTGTTTTTTCGATGTTTCAGGACACACCGTACACTTCTCCAGAGTGGCTGTTGGCAATTTACATCCCGCCCATCAGCGTAGCAAGGCTCCCATTTCTCCATGGCCTGTCCTGCATTTCTGGTTTTGACACTTTTTTCAGCATGGCCCTTTTGACCGATGGGCAGCGAGACTTCTTTGTAGCGCTGATTTGCCTTTCCAGGTTGCTTGGTTGGCCAAAAAGGGCGTATGCGTTTTTTCCTGAATATATTCAGGAAAAAACGCATACGCCCTTTTTGGCCAAGGGCATCATTGTCGACGTTTTGCCGCTTTTCATGTGCTTTAAAGGCGATTCGAATCGACCTCCTGAAATCTGTTTCCTGCAATTCTGCCTTGCTTTCAAATCCTCTTCGTTGCCTTCCCTCAATATATTTGTGGACGAGAGTTATCATTTATAACTCTGCAGGTTTGTGAATTGCAGTGCCCCTGAGCTCCATTTTTCAACTCGCTTTTTTGGGAGCTGGCCGCAAAAGCGCAGGATTGCCTCAGGCCCTCTTCTGGTTCCGGGCGGCAGGCTGAGCCTGTGGTTAATTCTTCTTCCTGATGGGAAAATAGAGTGACCTGTGCCTGTCCCAACACCTAGAGCTAGTCTCTCATTGGCTCCCCCTCTTCCCGTTCATCCTCAGGACAAATTGCAAGCTGTACAGAACAGGATGTTAAAGGTGCTGATTCTCCAAGGAGGGAGATTGCTAGTAAAGCGGCTGGAATGGCGAACCCGAGCACAAGGAGATGAGAAATGAGGTGCGTTTTAGAAAGCTTTCCCGATCACACGGTGTACCACCTTCTGGGTTTCTCATGCATGTTTTCGATGTAGGAAGATGCCCTTGAACCTGGAGATTTGGGACCCATGGGATGGGTAACAGGCAGTATTACTTTAAAGGCTCTGCGTTTGCTCCCCCAACCTCACCAAAACTCTCAGCCCCTAGAGTGTCCACCCTTATGTCTCATCCAGCTGTGGGTCTAGATATGGTCAATCCAGGTTGCATCACAGAGCCTGAAAGAATTTTGTAAGAATTTCTCTCTCTTTCACTGTCTTTGTTTCACGGGCTTTTAAAAGTAATTTATTTTTATACTGGGGTTTAGCTGCTTTTCACGGCTGTGTTTATGCCACTTTACACCCACTTGACTCACTTCCAGAGAGATATCAATACATAGGTTTTAAGATTCTTACTAGTCAGATATATTCTTGTGCGGTGAATAGGGGGTGTTGAGTCCAGTTCACTGAGCAAGGAGTAGGTCTTTCTATTACATATTGGGTTTATGGAACGGTAGCTGAGCTCATTTGAAACCCTTGTTTTATTCATCACCCCACCTCACCTTTCCCGTTAAGCAGCCATAGTGTGTCTTCTAAACGTGTGACTCTGTTCTGTTTTGTAATTCAGTTCAAGTGTAGCGGTTTTTACATTCCCTCTATAACTGATAGCTTATGATAAGTGTCTTTTTCTGTGTGACTTATTTCACTTAGAATCGTCGTGCCTAAATCCACTCATCATGCTGCGACTAGCCTTATGACATTGATTTCATGGCTGAGTGATATTCCATTGTACATAAGGACCACCACTTCTTTATCCATTTTTCTCTTTCCAGGGATATTTAAGGTGTCATGAAGTGGAGGTTCTTGTCAACAGAGCAGCCCTAAACTTTGGGGTGCCTGTGTCTTGTTAATTTTAGTTTTCCCAATTTATACGTCCATGAGTGGAAGTGCCCTATGCGCTCTAAGCTGTGTTTTTTCGATGTTTCAGGACACACCGTACACTTCTCCAGAGTGGCTGTTGGCAATTTACATCCCGCCCATCAGCGTAGCAAGGCTCCCATTTCTCCATGGCCTGTCCTGCATTTCTGGTTTTGACACTTTTTTCAGCATGGCCCTTTTGACCGATGGGCAGCGAGAGTTCTTTGTAGCGCTGATTTGCCTTTCCAGGTTGCTTGGTTGGCCAAAAAGGGCGTATGCGTTTTTTCCTGAATATATTCAGGAAAAAACGCATACGCCCTTTTTGGCCAAGGGCATCATTGTCGACGTTTTGCCGCTTTTCATGTGCTTTACAGGCGATTCGAATCGACCTCCTGAAATCTGTTTCCTGCAATTCTGCCTTGCTTTCAAATCCTCTTCGTTGCCTTCCCTCAATATATTTGTGGACGAGAGTTATCATTTATAACTCTGCAGGTTTGTGAATTGCAGTGCCCCTGAGCTCCATTTTTCAACTCGCTTTTTTGGGAGCTGGCCGCAAAAGCGCAGGATTGCCTCAGGCCCTCTTCTGGTTCCGGGCGGCAGGCTGAGCCTGTGGTTAATTCTTCTTCCTGATGGGAAAATAGAGTGACCTGTGCCTGTCCCAACACCTAGAGCTAGTCTCTCATTGGCTCCCCCTCTTCCCGTTCATCCTCAGGACAAATTGCAAGCTGTACAGAACAGGATGTTAAAGGTGCTGATTCTCCAAGGAGGGAGATTGCTAGTAAAGCGGCTGGAATGGCGAACCCGAGCACAAGGAGATGAGAAATGAGGTGCGTTTTAGAAAGCTTTCCCGATCACACGGTGTACCACCTTCTGGGTTTCTCATGCATGTTTTCGATGTAGGAAGATGCCCTTGAACCTGGAGATTTGGGACCCATGGGATGGGTAACAGGCAGTATTACTTTAAAGGCTCTGCGTTTGCTCCCCCAACCTCACCAAAGCTCTCAGCCCCTAGAGTGTCCACCCTTATGTCTCATCCAGCTGTGGGTCTAGATATGGTCAATCCAGGTTGCATCACAGAGCCTGAAAGAATTTTGTAAGAATTTCTCTCTCTTTCACTGTCTTTGTTTCACGGGCTTTTGAAAGTAATTTATTTTTATACTGGGGTTTAACTGCTTTTCACGGCTGAGTTTACGCTGCTTTATACCCACTTGACTCACTTCCAGAGAGATATCAATACATAGGTTTTAAGATTCTTACTAGTCAGATATATTCTTGTGCGGTGAATAGGGGGTGTTGAGTCCAGTTCACTGAGCAAGGAGTAGGTCTTTCTATTACATATTGGGTTTATGGAACGGTAGCTGAGCTCATTTGAAACCCTTGTTTTATTCATCACCCCACCTCACCTTTCCCGTTAAGCAGCCATAGTGTGTCTTCTAAACGTGTGACTCTGTTCTGTTTTGTAATTCAGTTCAAGTGTAGCGGTTTTTACATTCCCTCTATAACTGATAGCTTATGATAAGTGTCTTTTTCTGTGTGACTTATTTCACTTAGAATCGTCGTGCCTAAATCCACTCATCATGCTGCGACTAGCCTTATGACATTGATTTCATGGCTGAGTGATATTCCATTGTACATAAGGACCACCACTTCTTTATCCATTTTTCTCTTTCCAGGGATATTTAAGGTGTCATGAAGTGGAGGTTCTTGTCAACAGAGCAGCCCTAAACTTTGGGGTGCCTGTGTCTTGTTAATTTTAGTTTTCCCAATTTATACGTCCATGAGTGGAAGTGCCCTATGCGCTCTAAGCTGTGTTTTTTCGATGTTTCAGGACACACCGTACACTTCTCCAGAGTGGCTGTTGGCAATTTACATCCCGCCCATCAGCGTAGCAAGGCTCCCATTTCTCCATGGCCTGTCCTGCATTTCTGGTTTTGACACTTTTTTCAGCATGGCCCTTTTGACCGATGGGCAGCGAGACTTCTTTGTAGCGCTGATTTGCCTTTCCAGGTTGCTTGGTTGGCCAAAAAGGGCGTATGCGTTTTTTCCTGAATATATTCAGGAAAAAACGCATACGCCCTTTTTGGCCAAGGGCATCATTGTCGACGTTTTGCCGCTTTTCATGTGCTTTAAAGGCGATTCGAATCGACCTCCTGAAATCTGTTTCCTGCAATTCTGCCTTGCTTTCAAATCCTCTTCGTTGCCTTCCCTCAATATATTTGTGGACGAGAGTTATCATTTATAACTCTGCAGGTTTGTGAATTGCAGTGCCCCTGAGCTCCATTTTTCAACTCGCTTTTTTGGGAGCTGGCCGCAAAAGCGCAGGATTGCCTCAGGCCCTCTTCTGGTTCCGGGCGGCAGGCTGAGCCTGTGGTTAATTCTTCTTCCTGATGGGAAAATAGAGTGACCTGTGCCTGTCCCAACACCTAGAGCTAGTCTCTCATTGGCTCCCCCTCTTCCCGTTCATCCTCAGGACAAATTGCAAGCTGTACAGAACAGGATGTTAAAGGTGCTGATTCTCCAAGGAGGGAGATTGCTAGTAAAGCGGCTGGAATGGCGAACCCGAGCACAAGGAGATGAGAAATGAGGTGCGTTTTAGAAAGCTTTCCCGATCACACGGTGTACCACCTTCTGGGTTTCTCATGCATGTTTTCGATGTAGGAAGATGCCCTTGAACCTGGAGATTTGGGACCCATGGGATGGGTAACAGGCAGTATTACTTTAAAGGCTCTGCGTTTGCTCCCCCAACCTCACCAAAGCTCTCAGCCCCTAGAGTGTCCACCCTTATGTCTCATCCAGCTGTGGGTCTAGATATGGTCAATCCAGGTTGCATCACAGAGCCTGAAAGAATTTTGTAAGAATTTCTCTCTCTTTCACTGTCTTTGTTTCACGGGCTTTTAAAAGTAATTTATTTTTATACTGGGGTTTAACTGCTTTTCACGGCTGAGTTTACGCTGCTTTATACCCACTTGACTCACTTCCAGAGAGATATCAATACATAGGTTTTAAGATTCTTACTAGTCAGATATATTCTTGTGCGGTGAATAGGGGGTGTTGAGTCCAGTTCACTGAGCAAGGAGTAGGTCTTTCTATTACATATTGGGTTTATGGAACGGTAGCTGAGCTCATTTGAAACCCTTGTTTTATTCATCACCCCACCTCACCTTTCCCGTTAAGCAGCCATAGTGTGTCTTCTAAACGTGTGACTCTGTTCTGTTTTGTAATTCAGTTCAAGTGTAGCGGTTTTTACATTCCCTCTATAACTGATAGCTTATGATAAGTGTCTTTTTCTGTGTGACTTATTTCACTTAGAATCGTCGTGCCTAAATCCACTCATCATGCTGCGACTAGCCTTATGACATTGATTTCATGGCTGAGTGATATTCCATTGTACATAAGGACCACCACTTCTTTATCCATTTTTCTCTTTCCAGGGATATTTAAGGTGTCATGAAGTGGAGGTTCTTGTCAACAGAGCAGCCCTAAACTTTGGGGTGCCTGTGTCTTGCTGATTTTTAGTTTTCCCAATTTATACGCCCATGAGTGGAAGTGCCCTATGCGCTCTAAGCTGTGTTTTTTTCGATGTTTCAGGACACACCGTACACTTCTCCAGAGTGGCTGTTGGCAATTTACATCCCGCCCATCAGCGTAGCAAGGCTCCCATTTCTCCATGGCCTGTCCTGCATTTCTGGTTTTGACACTTTTTTCAGCATGGCCCTTTTGACCGATGGGCAGCGAGACTTCTTTGTAGCGCTGATTTGCCTTTCCAGGTTGCTTGGTTGGCCCAAAAGGGCGTATGCGTTTTTTCCTGAATATATTCAGGAAAAAACGCATACGCCCTTTTTGGCCAAGGGCATCATTGTCGACGTTTTGCCGCTTTTCATGTGCTTTACAGGCGATTCGAATCGACCTCCTGAAATCTGTTTCCTGCAATTCTGCCTTGCTTTCAAATCCTCTTCGTTGCCTTCCCTCAATATATTTGTGGACGAGAGTTATCATTTATAACTCTGCAGGTTTGTGAATTGCAGTGCCCCTGAGCTCCATTTTTCAACTCGCTTTTTTGGGAGCTGGCCGCAAAAGCGCAGGATTGCCTCAGGCCCTCTTCTGGTTCCGGGCGGCAGGCTGAGCCTGTGGTTAATTCTTCTTCCTGATGGGAAAATAGAGTGACCTGTGCCTGTCCCAACACCTAGAGCTAGTCTCTCATTGGCTCCCCCTCTTCCCGTTTATCCTCAGGACAAATTGCAAGCTGTACAGAACAGGATGTTAAAGGTGCTGATTCTCCAAGGAGGGAGATTGCTAGTAAAGCGGCTGGAATGGCGAACCCGAGCACAAGGAGATGAGAAATGAGGTGCGTTTTAGAAAGCTTTCCCGATCACACGGTGTACTACCTTCTGGGTTTCTCATGCATGTTTTCGATGTAGGAAGATGCCCTTGAACCTGGAGATTTGGGACCCATGGGATGGGTAACAGGCAGTATTACTTTAAAGGCTCTGCGTTTGCTCCCCCAAACTCACCAAACCTCTCAGCCCCGAGAGTGTCCACCCTTATGTCTCATCCAGCTGTGGGTCTAGATATGGTCAATCCAGGTTGCATCACAGCCCCTGAACGAATTTTGTAAGAATTTCTCTCTCTTTCACTGTCTTTGTTTCACGGGCTTTTAAAAGTAATTTATTTTTATAATGGGGTTTAGCTGCTTTTCACGGCTGTGTTTATGCCGCTTTACACCCACTTGACTCACTTGCAGAGAGATATCAATACATAGGTTTTAAGATTCTTACTAGTCAGATATATTCTTGTGCGGTGAATAGGGGGTGTTGAGTCCAGTTCACTGAGCAAGGAGTAGGTCTTTCTATTACATATTGGGTTTATGGAACGGTAGCTGAGCTCATTTGAAACCCTTGTTTTATTCATCACCCCACCTCACCTTTCCCGTTAAGCAGCCATAGTGTGTCTTCTAAACGTGTGACTCTGTTCTGTTTTGTAATTCAGTTCAAGTGTAGCGGTTTTTACATTCCCTCTATAACTGATAGCTTATGATAAGTGTCTTTTTCTGTGTGACTTATTTCACTTAGAATCGTCGTGCCTAAATCCACTCATCATGCTGCGACTAGCCTTATGACATTGATTTCATGGCTGAGTGATATTCCATTGTACATAAGGACCACCACTTCTTTATCCATTTTTCTCTTTCCAGGGATATTTAAGGTGTCATGAAGTGGAGGTTCTTGTCAACAGAGCAGCCCTAAACTTTGGGGTGCCTGTGTCTTGTTAATTTTAGTTTTCCCAATTTATACGTCCATGAGTGGAAGTGCCCTATGCGCTCTAAGCTGTGTTTTTTCGATGTTTCAGGACACACCGTACACTTCTGCAGAGTGGCTGTTGGCAATTTACATCCCGCCCATCAGCGTAGCAAGGCTCCCATTTCTCCATGGCCTGTCCTGCATTTCTGGTTTTGACACTTTTTTCAGCATGGCCCTTTTGACCGATGGGCAGCGAGAGTTCTTTGTAGCGCTGATTTGCCTTTCCAGGTTGCTTGGTTGGCCAAAAAGGGCGTATGCGTTTTTTCCTGAATATATTCAGGAAAAAACGCATACGCCCTTTTTGGCCAAGGGCATCATTGTCGACGTTTTGCCGCTTTTCATGTGCTTTAAAGGCGATTCGAATCGACCTCCTGAAATCTGTTTCCTGCAATTCTGCCTTGCTTTCAAATCCTCTTCGTTGCCTTCCCTCAATATATTTGTGGACGAGAGTTATCATTTATAACTCTGCAGGTTTGTGAATTGCAGTGCCCCTGAGCTCCATTTTTCAACTCGCTTTTTTGGGAGCTGGCCGCAAAAGCGCAGGATTGCCTCAGGCCCTCTTCTGGTTCCGGGCGGCAGGCTGAGCCTGTGGTTAATTCTTCTTCCTGATGGGAAAATAGAGTGACCTGTGCCTGTCCCAACACCTAGAGCTAGTCTCTCATTGGCTCCCCCTCTTCCCGTTCATCCTCAGGACAAATTGCAAGCTGTACAGAACAGGATGTTAAAGGTGCTGATTCTCCAAGGAGGGAGATTGCTAGTAAAGCGGCTGGAATGGCGAACCCGAGCACAAGGAGATGAGAAATGAGGTGCGTTTTAGAAAGCTTTCCCGATCACACGGTGTACCACCTTCTGGGTTTCTCATGCATGTTTTCGATGTAGGAAGATGCCCTTGAACCTGGAGATTTGGGACCCATGGGATGGGTAACAGGCAGTATTACTTTAAAGGCTCTGCGTTTGCTCCCCCAACCTCACCAAAGCTCTCAGCCCCTAGAGTGTCCACCCTTATGTCTCATCCAGCTGTGGGTCTAGATATGGTCAATCCAGGTTGCATCACAGAGCCTGAAAGAATTTTGTAAGAATTTCTCTCTCTTTCACTGTCTTTGTTTCACGGGCTTTTAAAAGTAATTTATTTTTATACTGGGGTTTAACTGCTTTTCACGGCTGAGTTTACGCTGCTTTATACCCACTTGACTCACTTCCAGAGAGATATCAATACATAGGTTTTAAGATTCTTACTAGTCAGATATATTCTTGTGCGGTGAATAGGGGGTGTTGAGTCCAGTTCACTGAGCAAGGAGTAGGTCTTTCTATTACATATTGGGTTTATGGAACGGTAGCTGAGCTCATTTGAAACCCTTGTTTTATTCATCACCCCACCTCACCTTTCCCGTTAAGCAGCCATAGTGTGTCTTCTAAACGTGTGACTCTGTTCTGTTTTGTAATTCAGTTCAAGTGTAGCGGTTTTTACATTCCCTCTATAACTGATAGCTTATGATAAGTGTCTTTTTCTGTGTGACTTATTTCACTTAGAATCGTCGTGCCTAAATCCACTCATCATGCTGCGACTAGCCTTATGACATTGATTTCATGGCTGAGTGATATTCCATTGTACATAAGGACCACCACTTCTTTATCCATTTTTCTCTTTCCAGGGATATTTAAGGTGTCATGAAGTGGAGGTTCTTGTCAACAGAGCAGCCCTAAACTTTGGGGTGCCTGTGTCTTGTTAATTTTAATTTTCCCAATTTATACGCCCATGAGTGGAAGTGCCCTATGCGCTCTAAGCTGTGTTTTTTTCGATGTTTCAGGACACACCGTACACTTCTCCAGAGTGGCTGTTGGCAATTTACATCCCGCCCATCAGCGTAGCAAGGCTCCCATTTCTCCATGGCCTGTCCTGCATTTCTGGTTTTGACACTTTTTTCAGCATGGCCCTTTTGACCGATGGGCAGCGAGACTTCTTTGTAGCGCTGATTTGCCTTTCCAGGTTGCTTGGTTGGCCCAAAAGGGCGTATGCGTTTTTTCCTGAATATATTCAGGAAAAAACGCATACGCCCTTTTTGGCCAAGGGCATCATTGTCGACGTTTTGCCGCTTTTCATGTGCTTTACAGGCGATTCGAATCGACCTCCTGAAATCTGTTTCCTGCAATTCTGCCTTGCTTTCAAATCCTCTTCGTTGCCTTCCCTCAATATATTTGTGGACGAGAGTTATCATTTATAACTCTGCAGGTTTGTGAATTGCAGTGCCCCTGAGCTCCATTTTTCAACTCGCTTTTTTGGGAGCTGGCCGCAAAAGCGCAGGATTGCCTCAGGCCCTCTTCTGGTTCCGGGCGGCAGGCTGAGCCTGTGGTTAATTCTTCTTCCTGATGGGAAAATAGAGTGACCTGTGCCTGTCCCAACACCTAGAGCTAGTCTCTCATTGGCTCCCCCTCTTCCCGTTCATCCTCAGGACAAATTGCAAGCTGTACGGAACAGGAGGTTAAAGGTGCTGGTTCTCCAAGGAGGGAGATTGCTAGTAAAGCGGCTGGAATGGCGAACCCGAGCACAAGGAGATGAGAAATGAGGTGCGTTTTAGAAAGCTTTCCCGATCACATGGTGTACCACCTTCTGGGTTTCTCATGCATGTTTTCGATGTAGGAAGATGCCCTTGAACCTGGAGATTTGGGACCCATGGGATGGGTAACAGGCAGTATTACTTTAAAGGCTCTGCATTTGCTCCCCCAAACTCACCAAACCTCTCAGCCCCGAGAGTGTCCACCCTTATGTCTCATCCAGCTGTGGGTCTAGATATGGTCAATCCAGGTTGCATCACAGCCCCTGAACGAATTTTGTAAGAATTTCTCTCTCTTTCACTGTCTTTGTTTCACGGGCTTTTAAAAGTAATTTATTTTTATAATGGGGTTTAGCTGCTTTTCACGGCTGTGTTTATGCCGCTTTACACCCACTTGACTCACTTCCAGAGAGATATCAATACATAGGTTTTAAGATTCTTACTAGTCAGATATATTCTTGTGCGGTGAATAGGGGGTGTTGAGTCCAGTTCACTGAGCAAGGAGTAGGTCTTTCTATTACATATTGGGTTTATGGAACGGTAGCTGAGCTCATTTGAAACCCTTGTTTTATTCATCACCCCACCTCACCTTTCCCGTTAAGCAGCCATAGTGTGTCTTCTAAACGTGTGACTCTGTTCTGTTTTGTAATTCAGTTCAAGTGTAGCGGTTTTTACATTCCCTCTATAACTGATAGCTTATGATAAGTGTCTTTTTCTGTGTGGCTTATTTCACTTAGAATCGTCGTGCCTAAATCCACTCATCATGCTGCGACTAGCCTTATGACATTGATTTCATGGCTGAGTGATATTCCATTGTACATAAGGACCACCACTTCTTTATCCATTTTTCTCTTTCCTGGGATATTTAAGGTGTCATGAAGTGGAGGTTCTTGTCAACAGAGCAGCCCTAAACTTTGGGGTGCCTGTGTCTTGTTAATTTTAATTTTCCCAATTTATACGCCCATGAGTGGAAGTGCCCTATGCGCTCTAAGCTGTGTTTTTTTCGATGTTTCAGGACACACCGTACACTTCTCCAGAGTGGCTGTTGGCAATTTACATCCCGCCCATCAGCGTAGCAAGGCTCCCATTTCTCCATGGCCTGTCCTGCATTTCTGGTTTTGACACTTTTTTCAGCATGGCCCTTTTGACCGATGGGCAGCGAGACTTCTTTGTAGCGCTGATTTGCCTTTCCAGGTTGCTTGGTTGGCCCAAAAGGGGCGTATGCGTTTTTTCCTGAATATATTCAGGAAAAAACGCATACGCCCTTTTTGGCCAAGGGCATCATTGTCGACGTTTTGCCGCTTTTCATGTGCTTTACAGGCGATTCGAATCGACCTCCTGAAATCTGTTTCCTGCAATTCTGCCTTGCTTTCAAATCCTCTTCGTTGCCTTCCCTCAATATATTTGTGGACGAGAGTTATCATTTATAACTCTGCAGGTTTGTGAATTGCAGTGCCCCTGAGCTCCATTTTTCAACTCGCTTTTTTGGGAGCTGGCCGCAAAAGCGCAGGATTGCCTCAGGCCCTCTTCTGGTTCCGGGCGGCAGGCTGAGCCTGTGGTTAATTCTTCTTCCTGATGGGAAAATAGAGTGACCTGTGCCTGTCCCAACACCTAGAGCTAGTCTCTCATTGGCTCCCCCTCTTCCCGTTCATCCTCAGGACAAATTGCAAGCTGTACGGAACAGGAGGTTAAAGGTGCTGGTTCTCCAAGGAGGGAGATTGCTAGTAAAGCGGCTGGAATGGCGAACCCGAGCACAAGGAGATGAGAAATGAGGTGCGTTTTAGAAAGCTTTCCCGATCACATGGTGTACCACCTTCTGGGTTTCTCATGCATGTTTTCGATGTAGGAAGATGCCCTTGAACCTGGAGATTTGGGACCCATGGGATGGGTAACAGGCAGTATTACTTTAAAGGCTCTGCATTTGCTCCCCCAAACTCACCAAACCTCTCAGCCCCGAGAGTGTCCACCCTTATGTCTCATCCAGCTGTGGGTCTAGATATGGTCAATCCAGGTTGCATCACAGCCCCTGAACGAATTTTGTAAGAATTTCTCTCTCTTTCACTGTCTTTGTTTCACGGGCTTTTAAAAGTAATTTATTTTTATAATGGGGTTTAGCTGCTTTTCACGGCTGTGTTTATGCCGCTTTACACCCACTTGACTCACTTCCAGAGAGATATCAATACATAGGTTTTAAGATTCTTACTAGTCAGATATATTCTTGTGCGGTGAATAGGGGGTGTTGAGTCCAGTTCACTGAGCAAGGAGTAGGTCTTTCTATTACATATTGGGTTTATGGAACGGTAGCTGAGCTCATTTGAAACCCTTGTTTTATTCATCACCCCACCTCACCTTTCCCGTTAAGCAGCCATAGTGTGTCTTCTAAACGTGTGACTCTGTTCTGTTTTGTAATTCAGTTCAAGTGTAGCGGTTTTTACATTCCCTCTATAACTGATAGCTTATGATAAGTGTCTTTTTCTGTGTGACTTATTTCACTTAGAATCGTCGTGCCTAAATCCACTCATCATGCTGCGACTAGCCTTATGACATTGATTTCAGGCTGAGTGATATTCCATTGTACATAAGGACCACCACTTCTTTATCCATTTTTCTCTTTCCTGGGATATTTAAGGTGTCATGAAGTGGAGGTTCTTGTCAACAGAGCAGCCCTAAACTTTGGGGTGCCTGTGTCTTGCTGATTTTTAGTTTTCCCAATTTATACGCCCATGAGTGGAAGTGCCCTATGCGCTCTAAGCTGTGTTTTTTCGATGTTTCAGGACACACCGTACACTTCTCCAGAGTGGCTGTTGGCAATTTACATCCCGCCCATCAGCGTAGCAAGGCTCCCATTTCTCCATGGCCTGTCCTGCATTTCTGGTTTTGACACTTTTTTCAGCATGGCCCTTTTGACCGATGGGCAGCGAGACTTCTTTGTAGCGCTGATTTGCCTTTCCAGGTTGCTTGGTTGGCCCAAAAGGGCGTATGCGTTTTTTCCTGAATATATTCAGGAAAAAACGCATACGCCCTTTTTGGCCAAGGGCATCATTGTCGACGTTTTGCCGCTTTTCATGTGCTTTACAGGCGATTCGAATCGACCTCCTGAAATCTGTTTCCTGCAATTCTGCCTTGCTTTCAAATCCTCTTCGTTGCCTTCCCTCAATATATTTGTGGACGAGAGTTATCATTTATAACTCTGCAGGTTTGTGAATTGCAGTGCCCCTGAGCTCCATTTTTCAACTCGCTTTTTTGGGAGCTGGCCGCAAAAGCGCAGGATTGCCTCAGGCCCTCTTCTGGTTCCGGGCGGCAGGCTGAGCCTGTGGTTAATTCTTCTTCCTGATGGGAAAATAGAGTGACCTGTGCCTGTCCCAACACCTAGAGCTAGTCTCTCATTGGCTCCCCCTCTTCCCGTTTATCCTCAGGACAAATTGCAAGCTGTACAGAACAGGATGTTAAAGGTGCTGATTCTCCAAGGAGGGAGATTGCTAGTAAAGCGGCTGGAATGGCGAACCCGAGCACAAGGAGATGAGAAATGAGGTGCGTTTTAGAAAGCTTTCCCGATCACACGGTGTACCACCTTCTGGGTTTCTCATGCATGTTTTCGATGTAGGAAGATGCCCTTGAACCTGGGGATTTGGGACCCATGGGATGGGTAACAGGCAGTATTACTTTAAAGGCTCTGCGTTTGCTCCCCCAAACTCACCAAACCTCTCAGCCCTGAGAGTGTCCACCCTTATGTCTCATCCAGCTGTGGGTCTAGATATGGTCAATCCAGGTTGCATCACAGCCCCTGAACGAATTTTGTAAGAATTTCTCTCTCTTTCACTGTCTTTGTTTCACGGGCTTTTAAAAGTAATTTATTTTTATAATGGGGTTTAGCTGCTTTTCACGGCTGTGTTTATGCCGCTTTACACCCACTTGACTCACTTCCAGAGAGATATCAATACATAGGTTTTAAGATTCTTACTAGTCAGATATATTCTTGTGCGGTGAATAGGGGGTGTTGAGTCCAGTTCACTGAGCAAGGAGTAGGTCTTTCTATTACATATTGGGTTTATGGAACGGTAGCTGAGCTCATTTGAAACCCTTGTTTTATTCATCACCCCACCTCACCTTTCCCGTTAAGCAGCCATAGTGTGTCTTCTAAACGTGTGACTCTGTTCTGTTTTGTAATTCAGTTCAAGTGTAGCGGTTTTTACATTCCCTCTATAACTGATAGCTTATGATAAGTGTCTTTTTCTGTGTGACTTATTTCACTTAGAATCGTCGTGCCTAAATCCACTCATCATGCTGCGACTAGCCTTATGACATTGATTTCATGGCTGAGTGATATTCCATTGTACATAAGGACCACCACTTCTTTATCCATTTTTCTCTTTCCAGGGATATTTAAGGTGTCATGAAGTGGAGGTTCTTGTCAACAGAGCAGCCCTAAACTTTGGGGTGCCTGTGTCTTGTTAATTTTAGTTTTCCCAATTTATACGTCCATGAGTGGAAGTGCCCTATGCGCTCTAAGCTGTGTTTTTTCGATGTTTCAGGACACACCGTACACTTCTCCAGAGTGGCTGTTGGCAATTTACATCCCGCCCATCAGCGTAGCAAGGCTCCCATTTCTCCATGGCCTGTCCTGCATTTCTGGTTTTGACACTTTTTTCAGCATGGCCCTTTTGACCGATGGGCAGCGAGACTTCTTTGTAGCGCTGATTTGCCTTTCCAGGTTGCTTGGTTGGCCAAAAAGGGCGTATGCGTTTTTTCCTGAATATATTCAGGAAAAAACGCATACGCCCTTTTTGGCCAAGGGCATCATTGTCGACGTTTTGCCGCTTTTCATGTGCTTTAAAGGCGATTCGAATCGACCTCCTGAAATCTGTTTCCTGCAATTCTGCCTTGCTTTCAAATCCTCTTCGTTGCCTTCCCTCAATATATTTGTGGACGAGAGTTATCATTTATAACTCTGCAGGTTTGTGAATTGCAGTGCCCCTGAGCTCCATTTTTCAACTCGCTTTTTTGGGAGCTGGCCGCAAAAGCGCAGGATTGCCTCAGGCCCTCTTCTGGTTCCGGGCGGCAGGCTGAGCCTGTGGTTAATTCTTCTTCCTGATGGGAAAATAGAGTGACCTGTGCCTGTCCCAACACCTAGAGCTAGTCTCTCATTGGCTCCCCCTCTTCCCGTTCATCCTCAGGACAAATTGCAAGCTGTACAGAACAGGATGTTAAAGGTGCTGATTCTCCAAGGAGGGAGATTGCTAGTAAAGCGGCTGGAATGGCGAACCCGAGCACAAGGAGATGAGAAATGAGGTGCGTTTTAGAAAGCTTTCCCGATCACACGGTGTACCACCTTCTGGGTTTCTCATGCATGTTTTCGATGTAGGAAGATGCCCTTGAACCTGGAGATTTGGGACCCATGGGATGGGTAACAGGCAGTATTACTTTAAAGGCTCTGCGTTTGCTCCCCCAACCTCACCAAAGCTCTCAGCCCCTAGAGTGTCCACCCTTATGTCTCATCCAGCTGTGGGTCTAGATATGGTCAATCCAGGTTGCATCACAGAGCCTGAAAGAATTTTGTAAGAATTTCTCTCTCTTTCACTGTCTTTGTTTCACGGGCTTTTAAAAGTAATTTATTTTTATACTGGGGTTTAACTGCTTTTCACGGCTGAGTTTACGCTGCTTTATACCCACTTGACTCACTTCCAGAGAGATATCAATACATAGGTTTTAAGATTCTTACTAGTCAGATATATTCTTGTGCGGTGAATAGGGGGTGTTGAGTCCAGTTCACTGAGCAAGGAGTAGGTCTTTCTATTACATATTGGGTTTATGGAACGGTAGCTGAGCTCATTTGAAACCCTTGTTTTATTCATCACCCCACCTCACCTTTCCCGTTAAGCAGCCATAGTGTGTCTTCTAAACGTGTGACTCTGTTCTGTTTTGTAATTCAGTTCAAGTGTAGCGGTTTTTACATTCCCTCTATAACTGATAGCTTATGATAAGTGTCTTTTTCTGTGTGACTTATTTCACTTAGAATCGTCGTGCCTAAATCCACTCATCATGCTGCGACTAGCCTTATGACATTGATTTCATGGCTGAGTGATATTCCATTGTACATAAGGACCACCACTTCTTTATCCATTTTTCTCTTTCCAGGGATATTTAAGGTGTCATGAAGTGGAGGTTCTTGTCAACAGAGCAGCCCTAAACTTTGGGGTGCCTGTGTCTTGCTGATTTTTAGTTTTCCCAATTTATACGCCCATGAGTGGAAGTGCCCTATGCGCTCTAAGCTGTGTTTTTTCGATGTTTCAGGACACACCGTACACTTCTCCAGAGTGGCTGTTGGCAATTTACATCCCGCCCATCAGCGTAGCAAGGCTCCCATTTCTCCATGGCCTGTCCTGCATTTCTGGTTTTGACACTTTTTTCAGCATGGCCCTTTTGACCGATGGGCAGCGAGACTTCTTTGTAGCGCTGATTTGCCTTTCCAGGTTGCTTGGTTGGCCAAAAAGGGCGTATGCGTTTTTTCCTGAATATATTCAGGAAAAAACGCATACGCCCTTTTTGGCCAAGGGCATCATTGTCGATGTTTTGCCGCTTTTCATGTGCTTTACAGGCGATTCGAATCGACCTCCTGAAATCTGTTTCCTGCAATTCTGCCTTGCTTTCAAATCCTCTTCGTTGCCTTCCCTCAATATATTTGTGGACGAGAGTTATCATTTATAACTCTGCAGGTTTGTGAATTGCAGTGCCCCTGAGCTCCATTTTTCAACTCGCTTTTTTGGGAGCTGGCCGCAAAAGCGCAGGATTGCCTCAGGCCCTCTTCTGGTTCCGGGCGGCAGGCTGAGCCTGTGGTTAATTCTTCTTCCTGATGGGAAAATAGAGTGACCTGTGCCTGTCCCAACACCTAGAGCTAGTCTCTCATTGGCTCCCCCTCTTCCCGTTCATCCTCAGGACAAATTGCAAGCTGTACGGAACAGGAGGTTAAAGGTGCTGGTTCTCCAAGGAGGGAGATTGCTAGTAAAGCGGCTGGAATGGCGAACCCGAGCACAAGGAGATGAGAAATGAGGTGCGTTTTAGAAAGCTTTCCCGATCACATGGTGTACCACCTTCTGGGTTTCTCATGCATGTTTTCGATGTAGGAAGATGCCCTTGAACCTGGAGATTTGGGACCCATGGGATGGGTAACAGGCAGTATTACTTTAAAGGCTCTGCGTTTGCTCCCCCAAACTCACCAAACCTCTCAGCCCCGAGAGTGTCCACCCTTATGTCTCATCCAGCTGTGGGTCTAGATATGGTCAATCCAGGTTGCATCACAGCCCCTGAACGAATTTTGTAAGAATTTCTCTCTCTTTCACTGTCTTTGTTTCACGGGCTTTTAAAAGTAATTTATTTTTATAATGGGGTTTAGCTGCTTTTCACGGCTGTGTTTATGCCGCTTTACACCCACTTGACTCACTTCCAGAGAGATATCAATACATAGGTTTTAAGATTCTTACTAGTCAGATATATTCTTGTGCGGTGAATAGGGGGTGTTGAGTCCAGTTCACTGAGCAAGGAGTAGGTCTTTCTATTACATATTGGGTTTATGGAACGGTAGCTGAGCTCATTTGAAACCCTTGTTTTATTCATCACCCCACCTCACCTTTCCCGTTAAGCAGCCATAGTGTGTTTTCTAAACGTGTGACTCTGTTCTGTTTTGTAATTCAGTTCAAGTGTAGCGGTTTTTACATTCCCTCTATAACTGATAGCTTATGATAAGTGTCTTTTTCTGTGTGACTTATTTCACTTAGAATCGTCGTGCCTAAATCCACTCATCATGCTGCTACTAGCCTTATGACATTGATTTCATGGCTGAGTGATATTCCATTGTACATAAGGACCACCACTTCTTTATCCATTTTTCTCTTTCCTGGGATATTTAAGGTGTCATGAAGTGGAGGTTCTTGTCAACAGAGCAGCCCTAAACTTTGGGGTGCCTGTGTCTTGCTGATTTTTAGTTTTCCCAATTTATACGCCCATGAGTGGAAGTGCCCTATGCGCTCTAAGCTGTGTTTTTTCGATGTTTCAGGACACACCGTACACTTCTCCAGAGTGGCTGTTGGCAATTTACATCCCGCCCATCAGCGTAGCAAGGCTCCCATTTCTCCATGGCCTGTCCTGCATTTCTGGTTTTGACACTTTTTTCAGCATGGCCCTTTTGACCGATGGGCAGCGAGAGTTCTTTGTAGCGCTGATTTGCCTTTCCAGGTTGCTTGGTTGGCCAAAAAGGGCGTATGCGTTTTTTCCTGAATATATTCAGGAAAAAACGCATACGCCCTTTTTGGCCAAGGGCATCTTTGTCGACGTTTTGCCGCTTTTCATGTGCTTTAAAGGCGATTCGAATCGACCTCCTGAAATCTGTTTCCTGCAATTCTGCCTTGCTTTCAAATCCTCTTCGTTGCCTTCCCTCAATATATTTGTGGACGAGAGTTATCATTTATAACTCTGCAGGTTTGTGAATTGCAGTGCCCCTGAGCTCCATTTTTCAACTCGCTTTTTTGGGAGCTGGCCGCAAAAGCGCAGGATTGCCTCAGGCCCTCTTCTGGTTCCGGGCGGCAGGCTGAGCCTGTGGTTAATTCTTCTTCCTGATGGGAAAATAGAGTGACCTGTGCCTGTCCCAACACCTAGAGCTAGTCTCTCATTGGCTCCCCCTCTTCCCGTTCATCCTCAGGACAAATTGCAAGCTGTACAGAACAGGATATTAAAGGTGCTGATTCTCCAAGGAGGGAGATTGCTAGTAAAGCGGCTGGAATGGCGAACCCGAGCACAAGGAGATGAGAAATGAGGTGCGTTTTAGAAAGCTTTCCCGATCACACGGTGTACCACCTTCTGGGTTTCTCATGCATGTTTTCGATGTAGGAAGATGCCCTTGAACCTGGAGATTTGGGACCCATGGGATGGGTAACAGGCAGTATTACTTTAAAGGCTCTGCGTTTGCTCCCCCAACCTCACCAAAGCTCTCAGCCCCTAGAGTGTCCACCCTTATGTCTCATCCAGCTGTGGGTCTAGATATGGTCAATCCAGGTTGCATCACAGAGCCTGAAAGAATTTTGTAAGAATTTCTCTCTCTTTCACTGTCTTTGTTTCACGGGCTTTTAAAAGTAATTTATTTTTATACTGGGGTTTAACTGCTTTTCACGGCTGAGTTTACGCTGCTTTATACCCACTTGACTCACTTCCAGAGAGATATCAATACATAGGTTTTAAGATTCTTACTAGTCAGATATATTCTTGTGCGGTGAATAGGGGGTGTTGAGTCCAGTTCACTGAGCAAGGAGTAGGTCTTTCTATTACATATTGGGTTTATGGAACGGTAGCTGAGCTCATTTGAAACCCTTGTTTTATTCATCACCCCACCTCACCTTTCCCGTTAAGCAGCCATAGTGTGTCTTCTAAACGTGTGACTCTGTTCTGTTTTGTAATTCAGTTCAAGTGTAGCGGTTTTTACATTCCCTCTATAACTGATAGCTTATGATAAGTGTCTTTTTCTGTGTGACTTATTTCACTTAGAATCGTCGTGCCTAAATCCACTCATCATGCTGCGACTAGCCTTATGACATTGATTTCATGGCTGAGTGATATTCCATTGTACATAAGGACCACCACTTCTTTATCCATTTTTCTCTTTCCAGGGATATTTAAGGTGTCATGAAGTGGAGGTTCTTGTCAACAGAGCAGCCCTAAACTTTGGGGTGCCTGTGTCTTGTTAATTTTAATTTTCCCAATTTATACGCCCATGAGTGGAAGTGCCCTATGCGCTCTAAGCTGTGTTTTTTTCGATGTTTCAGGACACACCATACACTTCTCCAGAGTGGCTGTTGGCAATTTACATCCCGCCCATCAGCGTAGCAAGGCTCCCATTTCTCCATGGCCTGTCCTGCATTTCTGGTTTTGACACTTTTTTCAGCATGGCCCTTTTGACCGATGGGCAGCGAGACTTCTTTGTAGCGCTGATTTGCCTTTCCAGGTTGCTTGGTTGGCCCAAAAGGGCGTATGCGTTTTTTCCTGAATATATTCAGGAAAAAACGCATACGCCCTTTTTGGCCAAGGGCATCATTGTCGACGTTTTGCCGCTTTTCATGTGCTTTACAGGCGATTCGAATCGACCTCCTGAAATCTGTTTCCTGCAATTCTGCCTTGCTTTCAAATCCTCTTCGTTGCCTTCCCTCAATATATTTGTGGACGAGAGTTATCATTTATAACTCTGCAGGTTTGTGAATTGCAGTGCCCCTGAGCTCCATTTTTCAACTCGCTTTTTTGGGAGCTGGCCGCAAAAGCGCAGGATTGCCTCAGGCCCTCTTCTGGTTCCGGGCGGCAGGCTGAGCCTGTGGTTAATTCTTCTTCCTGATGGGAAAATAGAGTGACCTGTGCCTGTCCCAACACCTAGAGCTAGTCTCTCATTGGCTCCCCCTCTTCCCGTTCATCCTCAGGACAAATTGCAAGCTGTACGGAACAGGAGGTTAAAGGTGCTGGTTCTCCAAGGAGGGAGATTGCTAGTAAAGCGGCTGGAATGGCGAACCCGAGCACAAGGAGATGAGAAATGAGGTGCGTTTTAGAAAGCTTTCCCGATCACATGGTGTACCACCTTCTGGGTTTCTCATGCATGTTTTCGATGTAGGAAGATGCCCTTGAACCTGGAGATTTGGGACCCATGGGATGGGTAACAGGCAGTATTACTTTAAAGGCTCTGCATTTGCTCCCCCAAACTCACCAAACCTCTCAGCCCCGAGAGTGTCCACCCTTATGTCTCATCCAGCTGTGGGTCTAGATATGGTCAATCCAGGTTGCATCACAGCCCCTGAACGAATTTTGTAAGAATTTCTCTCTCTTTCACTGTCTTTGTTTCACGGGCTTTTAAAAGTAATTTATTTTTATAATGGGGTTTAGCTGCTTTTCACGGCTGTGTTTATGCCGCTTTACACCCACTTGACTCACTTCCAGAGAGATATCAATACATAGGTTTTAAGATTCTTACTAGTCAGATATATTCTTGTGCGGTGAATAGGGGGTGTTGAGTCCAGTTCACTGAGCAAGGAGTAGGTCTTTCTATTACATATTGGGTTTATGGAACGGTAGCTGAGCTCATTTGAAACCCTTGTTTTATTCATCACCCCACCTCACCTTTCCCGTTAAGCAGCCATAGTGTGTCTTCTAAACGTGTGACTCTGTTCTGTTTTGTAATTCAGTTCAAGTGTAGCGGTTTTTACATTCCCTCTATAACTGATAGCTTATGATAAGTGTCTTTTTCTGTGTGACTTATTTCACTTAGAATCGTCGTGCCTAAATCCACTCATCATGCTGCGACTAGCCTTATGACATTGATTTCATGGCTGAGTGATATTCCATTGTACATAAGGACCACCACTTCTTTATCCATTTTTCTCTTTCCTGGGATATTTAAGGTGTCATGAAGTGGAGGTTCTTGTCAACAGAGCAGCCCTAAACTTTGGGGTGCCTGTGTCTTGCTGATTTTTAGTTTTCCCAATTTATACGCCCATGAGTGGAAGTGCCCTATGCGCTCTAAGCTGTGTTTTTTCGATGTTTCAGGACACACCGTACACTTCTCCAGAGTGGCTGTTGGCAATTTACATCCCGCCCATCAGCGTAGCAAGGCTCCCATTTCTCCATGGCCTGTCCTGCATTTCTGGTTTTGACACTTTTTTCAGCATGGCCCTTTTGACCGATGGGCAGCGAGACTTCTTTGTAGCGCTGATTTGCCTTTCCAGGTTGCTTGGTTGGCCCAAAAGGGCGTATGCGTTTTTTCCTGAATATATTCAGGAAAAAACGCATACGCCCTTTTTGGCCAAGGGCATCATTGTCGACGTTTTGCCGCTTTTCATGTGCTTTACAGGCGATTCGAATCGACCTCCTGAAATCTGTTTCCTGCAATTCTGCCTTGCTTTCAAATCCTCTTCGTTGCCTTCCCTCAATATATTTGTGGACGAGAGTTATCATTTATAACTCTGCAGGTTTGTGAATTGCAGTGCCCCTGAGCTCCATTTTTCAACTCGCTTTTTTGGGAGCTGGCCGCAAAAGCGCAGGATTGCCTCAGGCCCTCTTCTGGTTCCGGGCGGCAGGCTGAGCCTGTGGTTAATTCTTCTTCCTGATGGGAAAATAGAGTGACCTGTGCCTGTCCCAACACCTAGAGCTAGTCTCTCATTGGCTCCCCCTCTTCCCGTTTATCCTCAGGACAAATTGCAAGCTGTACAGAACAGGATGTTAAAGGTGCTGATTCTCCAAGGAGGGAGATTGCTAGTAAAGCGGCTGGAATGGCGAACCCGAGCACAAGGAGATGAGAAATGAGGTGCGTTTTAGAAAGCTTTCCCGATCACACGGTGTACCACCTTCTGGGTTTCTCATGCATGTTTTCGATGTAGGAAGATGCCCTTGAACCTGGAGATTTGGGACCCATGGGATGGGTAACAGGCAGTATTACTTTAAAGGCTCTGCGTTTGCTCCCCCAAACTCACCAAACCTCTCAGCCCTGAGAGTGTCCACCCTTATGTCTCATCCAGCTGTGGGTCTAGATATGGTCAATCCAGGTTGCATCACAGCCCCTGAACGAATTTTGTAAGAATTTCTCTCTCTTTCACTGTCTTTGTTTCACGGGCTTTTAAAAGTAATTTATTTTTATAATGGGGTTTAGCTGCTTTTCACGGCTGTGTTTATGCCGCTTTACACCCACTTGACTCACTTCCAGAGAGATATCAATACATAGGTTTTAAGATTCTTACTAGTCAGATATATTCTTGTGCGGTGAATAGGGGGTGTTGAGTCCAGTTCACTGAGCAAGGAGTAGGTCTTTCTATTACATATTGGGTTTATGGAACGGTAGCTGAGCTCATTTGAAACCCTTGTTTTATTCATCACCCCACCTCACCTTTCCCGTTAAGCAGCCATAGTGTGTCTTCTAAACGTGTGACTCTGTTCTGTTTTGTAATTCAGTTCAAGTGTAGCGGTTTTTACATTCCCTCTATAACTGATAGCTTATGATAAGTGTCTTTTTCTGTGTGACTTATTTCACTTAGAATCGTCGTGCCTAAATCCACTCATCATGCTGCGACTAGCCTTATGACATTGATTTCATGGCTGAGTGATATTCCATTGTACATAAGGACCACCACTTCTTTATCCATTTTTCTCTTTCCAGGGATATTTAAGGTGTCATGAAGTGGAGGTTCTTGTCAACAGAGCAGCCCTAAACTTTGGGGTGCCTGTGTCTTGTTAATTTTAGTTTTCCCAATTTATACGTCCATGAGTGGAAGTGCCCTATGCGCTCTAAGCTGTGTTTTTTCGATGTTTCAGGACACACCGTACACTTCTCCAGAGTGGCTGTTGGCAATTTACATCCCGCCCATCAGCGTAGCAAGGCTCCCATTTCTCCATGGCCTGTCCTGCATTTCTGGTTTTGACACTTTTTTCAGCATGGCCCTTTTGACCGATGGGCAGCGAGACTTCTTTGTAGCGCTGATTTGCCTTTCCAGGTTGCTTGGTTGGCCAAAAAGGGCGTATGCGTTTTTTCCTGAATATATTCAGGAAAAAACGCATACGCCCTTTTTGGCCAAGGGCATCATTGTCGACGTTTTTGCCGCTTTTCATGTGCTTTAAAGGCGATTCGAATCGAC
>NW_026777909.1:0-73568 GCF_028023285.1 Balaenoptera ricei | reverse complement strand
TCTGATTTGCCTTTCCAGGTTGCTTGGTTGGCCAAAAAGGGCGTATGCGTTTTTTCCTGAATATATTCAGGAAAAAACGCATACGCCCTTTTTGGCCAAGGGCATCATTGTCAACGTTTTGCCGCTTTTCGTGTGCTTTAAAGGCGATTCGAATCTACCTCCTGAAATCTGTTTCCTGCAATTCTGCCTTGATTTCAAATCCTCTTCTTTGCCTTCCCTCAATATATTTGTGGACGAGAGTTATCATTTATAACTCTGCAGGTTTGTGAATTGCAGTGCCCTGAAGCTCCATTTTACAACTCGCTTTTTTGGGAGCTGGCCGCAAAAGCGCAGGATGGCTTCAGGCCCTGTTCCGGTTCCGGGGTCAGGCTGAGCCTGTGGTTAATTCTTCTTCCTGATGGGAAAATAGAGTGACCTGTGCCTGTCCCAACACCAAGAGCTAGTCTCTCACTCGTTCCCCGTCTACCCGTTCATCCTCAGGACAAATTGCAACCTGTACGGAACAGGAGGTTAAAGGTGCTGATGCTCCAATAGGGAGATTGTTAGTAAAGCGGCTGGAATGGCGAACCCGGGCACAAGGAGAAGAGAAATGAGGTGCGTTTTAGAAACCTTTCCCCATCACATGGTGTACCATCTTTTTGTTTTCTCATGCATGTTTTCGATGTAGGAAGATGCCCTTGAACCTGGAGATTTGCGACCCATGCGATGGGTACCACGCAGTATTACTTTAAAGGGTCTGCATTTGCTCACCCAACCTCACCAAACCTCTCAGCCCCAAGAGTGTCCACCCTTATGTCTCATCCAGCTGTGGGTCTAGATATGGTCAATCCAGGTTGCATCACAGCCCCTGAACGCATTGTGTAAGAATTTCTCTCTCTTTCACTGTCTTTGTTTCATGGGTTTTTCGAAGTAATTTATTTTTATAATGGGGTTTAGCTGCTTTTCACTCCTGTGTTTATGCCGCTTTACACCCACTTGACACACTAACAGAGAGATATCAATACATAGGTTTTAAGATTATTACTAGTCAGATATATTCTTGTGCGGTGAATAGGGCGTGTTGAGTCCAGTTCTCTGAGCAAGGAGTAGGTCTTGTCTATTACATATTGGGTTTATGGAACGGTATCTGAGCTAATTTGAAACCCTTGTTTTATGTATCACCCCACCTCACCTTTCCCGTTAAGCAGCCATAGTGTGCTTTCTGCATGTGTGACTCTGTTCTGTTTTGTAATTCAGTTCAAGTGTAACGCTTTTTACATTCCCTCTATAAGTGATACCTTATGAGAAGTGTCCTTTTCTGTGTGACTTATTTCACTTAGAATCGTCGTACCTAAATCCACTCATCATGCTGCTACTAGCCTTATGACATTGATTTCATGGCTGAGTGATATTCCATTGTACATAAGGACCACAACTTCTTTATCCATTTTTCTCTTTCCTGGGATATTGAAGGTGGAATGAAGTGGAGGTCCTTGTCAAGAGAGCAGCCCTAAACTTTGGGGTGCTTGTGTCTTGCTGATTTTTCATTTTCCCAATTTATACCCCCATGAGTGGAAGTGCCCTATGCTCTCTAAGCTGTGTTTTTTAGATGTTTCAGGACACACCGTACACTTCTCCAGAGTGGCTGTTGGCAATTTACATCCCGCCCATCAGTGTAGCAAGGCTCCCATTTCTCCATGGCCTGTCCTGCATTTCTGTTTTTGAGACTTTTTTCAGCATGGCCCTTTTGCCCGATGGGTAGCGAGTCTTCTTTGTAGCCCTGATTTGCCTTTCCAGGTTGCTTGGTTGGCCAAAAAGGGCGTATGCGTTTTTTCCTGAATATATTCAGGAAAAAACGCATACGCCCTTTTTGGCCAAGGGCATCATTGTCAACGTTTTGCCGCTTTTCGTGTGCTTTAAAGGCGATTCGAATCTACCTCCTGAAATCTGTTTCCTGCAATTCTGCCTTGATTTCAAATCCTCTTCTTTGCCTTCCCTCAATATATTTGTGGACGAGAGTTATCATTTATAACTCTGCAGGTTTGTGAATTGCAGTGCCCTGAAGCTCCATTTTACAACTCGCTTTTTTGGGAGCTGGCCGCAAAAGCGCAGGATGGCTTCAGGCCCTGTTCCGGTTCCGGGGTCAGGCTGAGCCTGTGGTTAATTCTTCTTCCTGATGGGAAAATAGAGTGACCTGTGCCTGTCCCAACACCAAGAGCTAGTCTCTCACTGGTTCCCCGTCTACCCGTTCATCCTCAGGACAAATTGCAACCTGTACGGGAAACAGGAGGTTAAAGGTGCTGATGCTCCAAGGAGGGAGATTGTTAGTAAAGCGGCTGGAATGGCGAACCCGGGCACAAGGAGAAGAGAAATGAGGTGCGTTTTAGAAACCTTTCCCCATCACATGGTGTACCATCTTTTTGTTTTCTCATGCATGTTTTCGATGTAGGAAGATGCCCTTGAACCTGGAGATTTGCGACCCATGCGATGGGTACCACGCAGTATTACTTTAAAGGGTCTGCATTTGCTCACCCAACCTCACCAAACCTCTCAGCCCCAAGAGTGTCCACCCTTATGTCTCATCCAGCTGTGGGTCTAGATATGGTCAATCCAGGTTGCATCACAGCCCCTGAACGCATTGTGTAAGAATTTCTCTCTCTTTCACTGTCTTTGTTTCATGGGTTTTTCGAAGTAATTTATTTTTATAATGGGGTTTAGCTGCTTTTCACTCCTGTGTTTATGCCGCTTTACACCCACTTGACACACTAACAGAGAGATATCAATACATAGGTTTTAAGATTATTACTAGTCAGATATATTCTTGTGCGGTGAATAGGGCGTGTGTGAGTCCAGTTCTCTGAGCAAGGAGTAGGTCTTGTCTATTACATATTGGGTTTATGGAACGGTATCTGAGCTAATTTGAAACCCTTGTTTTATGTATCACCCCACCTCACCTTTCCCGTTAAGCAGCCATAGTGTGTTTTCTGCATGTGTGACTCTGTTCTGTTTTGTAATTCAGTTCAAGTGTAACGCTTTTTACATTCCCTCTATAAGTGATACCTTATGAGAAGTGTCCTTTTCTGTGTGACTTATTTCACTTAGAATCGTCGTACCTAAATCCACTCATCATGCTGCTACTAGCCTTATGACATTGATTTCATGGCTGAGTGATATTCCATTGTACATAAGGACCACAACTTCTTTATCCATTTTTCTCTTTCCTGGGATATTGAAGGTGGAATGAAGTGGAGGTCCTTGTCAAGAGAGCAGCCCTAAACTTTGGGGTGCTTGTGTCTTGCTGATTTTTCATTTTCCCAATTTATACCCCCATGAGTGGAAGTGCCCTATGCTCTCTAAGCTGTGTTTTTTAGATGTTTCAGGACACACCGTACACTTCTCCAGAGTGGCTGTTGGCAATTTACATCCCGCCCATCAGTGTAGCAAGGCTCCCATTTCTCCATGGCCTGTCCTGCATTTCTGTTTTTGAGACTTTTTTCAGCATGGCCCTTTTGCCCGATGGGTAGCGAGTCTTCTTTGTAGCCCTGATTTGCCTTTCCAGGTTGCTTGGTTGGCCAAAAAGGGCGTATGCGTTTTTTCCTGAATATATTCAGGAAAAAACGCATACGCCCTTTTTGGCCAAGGGCATCATTGTCAACGTTTTGCCGCTTTTCGTGTGCTTTAAAGGCGATTCGAATCTACCTCCTGAAATCTGTTTCCTGCAATTCTGCCTTGATTTCAAATCCTCTTCTTTGCCTTCCTCAATATATTTGTGGACGAGAGTTATCATTTATAACTCTGCAGGTTTGTGAATTGCAGTGCCCTGAAGCTCCATTTTACAACTCGCTTTTTTGGGAGCTGGCCGCAAAAGCGCAGGATGGCTTCAGGCCCTGTTCCGGTTCCGGGGTCAGGCTGAGCCTGTGGTTAATTCTTCTTCCTGATGGGAAAATAGAGTGACCTGTGCCTGTCCCAACACCAAGAGCTAGTCTCTCACTCGTTCCCCGTCTACCCGTTCATCCTCAGGACAAATTGCAACCTGTACAGAACAGGAGGTTAAAGGTGCTGATGCTCCAAGTAGGGAGATTGTTAGTAAAGCGGCTGGAATGGCGAACCCGGGCACAAGGAGAAGAGAAATGAGGTGCGTTTTAGAAACCTTTCCCCATCACATGGTGTACCATCTTTTTGTTTTCTCATGCATGTTATCGATGTAGGAAGATGCCCTTGAACCTGGAGATTTGGGACCCATGCGATGGGTACCACGCAGGATTACTTTAAAGGGTCTGCGTTTGCTCACCCAACCTCACCAAACCTCTCAGCCCCAAGAGTGTCCACCCTTATGTCTCATCCAGCTGTGGGTCTAGATATGGTCAATCCAGGTTGCATCACAGGCCCTGAACGCATTGTGTGAGAATTTCTCTCTCTTTCACTGTCTTTGTTTCATGGGTTTTTCGAAGTAATTTATTTTTATAATGGGGTTTAGCTGCTTTTCACTGCTGTGTTTATGCCGCTTTACACCCACTTGACACACTAACAGAGAGATATCAATACATAGGTTTTAAGATTATTACTAGTCAGATATATTCTTGTGCGGTAAATAGGGCGTGTTGAGTCCAGTTCTCTGAGCAAGGAGTAGGTCTTGTCTATTACATATTGGGTTTATGGAACGGTATCTGAGCTAATTTGAAACCCTTGTTTTATGTATCACCCCACCTCACCTTTCCCGTTAAGCAGCCATAGTTTCTTTTCTGCATGTGTAACTCTGTTCTGTTTTGTAATTCAGTTCAAGTGTAACAGTTTTTATATTCCCTCTATAAGTGGTACCTTATGAGAAGTGTCCTTTTCTGTGTGACTTATTTCACTTAGAATCGTCGTACCTAAATCCACTCATCATGCTGCTACTAGCCTTATGACATTGATTTCATGGCTGAGTGATATTCCATTGCACATAAGGACCACAACTTCTTTATCCATTTTTCTCTTTCCTGGGATATTGAAGGTGGAATGAAGTGGAGGTCCTTGTCAACAGAGCAGCCCTAAACTTTGGGGTGCTTGTGTCTTGCTGATTTTTCATTTTCCCAATTTATACCCCCATGAGTGGAAGTGCCCTATGCTCTCTAAGCTGTGTTTTTTAGATGTTTCAGGACACACCGTACACTTCTCCAGAGTGGCTGTTGGCAATTTACATCCCGCCCATCAGTGTAGCAAGGCTCCCATTTCTCCATGGCCTGTCCTGCATTTCTGTTTTTGAGACTTTTTTCAGCATGGCCGTTTTGCCCGATGGGTAGCGAGTCTTCTTTGTAGCCCTGATTTGCCTTTCCAGGTTGCTTGGTTGGCCAAAAAGGGCGTATGCGTTTTTTCCTGAATATATTCAGGAAAAAACGCATACGCCCTTTTTGGCCAAGGGCATCATTGTCAACGTTTTGCCGCTTTTCGTGTGCTTTAAAGGCGATTCGAATCTACCTCCTGAAATCTGTTTCCTGCAATTCTGCCTTGATTTCAAATCCTCTTCTTTGCCTTCCCTCAATATATTTGTGGACGAGAGTTATCATTTATAACTCTGCAGGTTTGTGAATTGCAGTGCCCTGAAGCTCCATTTTACAACTCGCTTTTTTGGGAGCTGGCCGCAAAAGCGCAGGATGGCTTCAGGCCCTGTTCCGGTTCCGGGGTCAGGCTGAGCCTGTGGTTAATTCTTCTTCCTGATGGGAAAATAGAGTGACCTGTGCCTGTCCCAACACCAAGAGCTAGTCTCTCACTCGTTCCCCGTCTACCCGTTCATCCTCAGGACAAATTGCAACCTGTACAGAACAGGAGGTTAAAGGTGCTGATGCTCCAAGTAGGGAGATTGTTAGTAAAGCGGCTGGAATGGCGAACCCGGGCACAAGGAGAAGAGAAATGAGGTGCGTTTTAGAAACCTTTCCCCATCACATGGTGTACCATCTTTTTGTTTTCTCATGCATGTTTTCGATGTAGGAAGATGCCCTTGAACCTGGAGATTTGCGACCCATGCGATGGGTACCACGCAGTATTACTTTAAAGGGTCTGCATTTGCTCACCCAACCTCACCAAACCTCTCAGCCCCAAGAGTGTCCACCCTTATGTCTCATCCAGCTGTGGGTCTAGATATGGTCAATCCAGGTTGCATCACAGCCCCTGAACGCATTGTGTAAGAATTTCTCTCTCTTTCACTGTCTTTGTTTCATGGGTTTTTCGAAGTAATTTATTTTTATAATGGGGTTTAGCTGCTTTTCACTCCTGTGTTTATGCCGCTTTACACCCACTTGACACACTAACAGAGAGATATCAATACATAGGTTTTAAGATTATTACTAGTCAGATATATTCTTGTGCGGTGAATAGGGCGTGTTGAGTCCAGTTCTCTGAGCAAGGAGTAGGTCTTGTCTATTACATATTGGGTTTATGGAACGGTATCTGAGCTAATTTGAAACCCTTGTTTTATGTATCACCCCACCTCACCTTTCCCGTTAAGCAGCCATAGTGTGTTTTCTGCATGTGTGACTCTGTTCTGTTTTGTAATTCAGTTCAAGTGTAACGCTTTTTACATTCCCTCTATAAGTGATACCTTATGAGAAGTGTCCTTTTCTGTGTGACTTATTTCACTTAGAATCGTCGTACCTAAATCCACTCATCATGCTGCTACTAGCCTTATGACATTGATTTCATGGCTGAGTGATATTCCATTGTACATAAGGACCACAACTTCTTTATCCATTTTTCTCTTTCCTGGGATATTGAAGGTGGAATGAAGTGGAGGTCCTTGTCAAGAGAGCAGCCCTAAACTTTGGGGTGCTTGTGTCTTGCTGATTTTTCATTTTCCCAATTTATACCCCCATGAGTGGAAGTGCCCTATGCTCTCTAAGCTGTGTTTTTTAGATGTTTCAGGACACACCGTACACTTCTCCAGAGTGGCTGTTGGCAATTTACATCCCGCCCATCAGTGTAGCAAGGCTCCCATTTCTCCATGGCCTGTCCTGCATTTCTGTTTTTGAGACTTTTTTCAGCATGGCCGTTTTGCCCGATGGGTAGCGAGTCTTCTTTGTAGCCCTGATTTGCCTTTCCAGGTTGCTTGGTTGGCCAAAAAGGGCGTATGCGTTTTTTCCTGAATATATTCAGGAAAAAACGCATACGCCCTTTTTGGCCAAGGGCATCATTGTCAACGTTTTGCCGCTTTTCGTGTGCTTTAAAGGCGATTCGAATCTACCTCCTGAAATCTGTTTCCTGCAATTCTGCCTTGATTTCAAATCCTCTTCTTTGCCTTCCCTCAATATATTTGTGGACGAGAGTTATCATTTATAACTCTGCAGGTTTGTGAATTGCAGTGCCCTGAAGCTCCATTTTACAACTCGCTTTTTTGGGAGCTGGCCGCAAAAGCGCAGGATGGCTTCAGGCCCTGTTCCGGTTCCGGGGTCAGGCTGAGCCTGTGGTTAATTCTTCTTCCTGATGGGAAAATAGAGTGACCTGTGCCTGTCCCAACACCAAGAGCTAGTCTCTCACTCGTTCCCCGTCTACCCGTTCATCCTCAGGACAAATTGCAACCTGTACGGAACAGGAGGTTAAAGGTGCTGATGCTCCAATAGGGAGATTGTTAGTAAAGCGGCTGGAATGGCGAACCCGGGCACAAGGAGAAGAGAAATGAGGTGCGTTTTAGAAACCTTTCCCCATCACATGGTGTACCATCTTTTTGTTTTCTCATGCATGTTTTCGATGTAGGAAGATGCCCTTGAACCTGGAGATTTGCGACCCATGCGATGGGTACCACGCAGTATTACTTTAAAGGGTCTGCATTTGCTCACCCAACCTCACCAAACCTCTCAGCCCCAAGAGTGTCCACCCTTATGTCTCATCCAGCTGTGGGTCTAGATATGGTCAATCCAGGTTGCATCACAGCCCCTGAACGCATTGTGTAAGAATTTCTCTCTCTTTCACTGTCTTTGTTTCATGGGTTTTTCGAAGTAATTTATTTTTATAATGGGGTTTAGCTGCTTTTCACTCCTGTGTTTATGCCGCTTTACACCCACTTGACACACTAACAGAGAGATATCAATACATAGGTTTTAAGATTATTACTAGTCAGATATATTCTTGTGCGGTGAATAGGGCGTGTTGAGTCCAGTTCTCTGAGCAAGGAGTAGGTCTTGTCTATTACATATTGGGTTTATGGAACGGTATCTGAGCTAATTTGAAACCCTTGTTTTATGTATCACCCCACCTCACCTTTCCCGTTAAGCAGCCATAGTGTGCTTTCTGCATGTGTGACTCTGTTCTGTTTTGTAATTCAGTTCAAGTGTAACGCTTTTTACATTCCCTCTATAAGTGATACCTTATGAGAAGTGTCCTTTTCTGTGTGACTTATTTCACTTAGAATCGTCGTACCTAAATCCACTCATCATGCTGCTACTAGCCTTATGACATTGATTTCATGGCTGAGTGATATTCCATTGTACATAAGGACCACAACTTCTTTATCCATTTTTCTCTTTCCTGGGATATTGAAGGTGGAATGAAGTGGAGGTCCTTGTCAAGAGAGCAGCCCTAAACTTTGGGGTGCTTGTGTCTTGCTGATTTTTCATTTTCCCAATTTATACCCCCATGAGTGGAAGTGCCCTATGCTCTCTAAGCTGTGTTTTTTAGATGTTTCAGGACACACCGTACACTTCTCCAGAGTGGCTGTTGGCAATTTACATCCCGCCCATCAGTGTAGCAAGGCTCCCATTTCTCCATGGCCTGTCCTGCATTTCTGTTTTTGAGACTTTTTTCAGCATGGCCCTTTTGCCCGATGGGTAGCGAGTCTTCTTTGTAGCCCTGATTTGCCTTTCCAGGTTGCTTGGTTGGCCAAAAAGGGCGTATGCGTTTTTTCCTGAATATATTCAGGAAAAAACGCATACGCCCTTTTTGGCCAAGGGCATCATTGTCAACGTTTTGCCGCTTTTCGTGTGCTTTAAAGGCGATTCGAATCTACCTCCTGAAATCTGTTTCCTGCAATTCTGCCTTGATTTCAAATCCTCTTCTTTGCCTTCCCTCAATATATTTGTGGACGAGAGTTATCATTTATAACTCTGCAGGTTTGTGAATTGCAGTGCCCTGAAGCTCCATTTTACAACTCGCTTTTTTGGGAGCTGGCCGCAAAAGCGCAGGATGGCTTCAGGCCCTGTTCCGGTTCCGGGGTCAGGCTGAGCCTGTGGTTAATTCTTCTTCCTGATGGGAAAATAGAGTGACCTGTGCCTGTCCCAACACCAAGAGCTAGTCTCTCACTGGTTCCCCGTCTACCCGTTCATCCTCAGGACAAATTGCAACCTGTACGGAACAGGAGGTTAAAGGTGCTGATGCTCCAAGGAGGGAGATTGTTAGTAAAGCGGCTGGAATGGCGAACCCGGGCACAAGGAGAAGAGAAATGAGGTGCGTTTTAGAAACCTTTCCCCATCACATGGTGTACCATCTTTTTGTTTTCTCATGCATGTTTTCGATGTAGGAAGATGCCCTTGAACCTGGAGATTTGCGACCCATGCGATGGGTACCACGCAGTATTACTTTAAAGGGTCTGCATTTGCTCACCCAACCTCACCAAACCTCTCAGCCCCAAGAGTGTCCACCCTTATGTCTCATCCAGCTGTGGGTCTAGATATGGTCAATCCAGGTTGCATCACAGCCCCTGAACGCATTGTGTAAGAATTTCTCTCTCTTTCACTGTCTTTGTTTCATGGGTTTTTCGAAGTAATTTATTTTTATAATGGGGTTTAGCTGCTTTTCACTCCTGTGTTTATGCCGCTTTACACCCACTTGACACACTAACAGAGAGATATCAATACATAGGTTTTAAGATTATTACTAGTCAGATATATTCTTGTGCGGTGAATAGGGCGTGTTGAGTCCAGTTCTCTGAGCAAGGAGTAGGTCTTGTCTATTACATATTGGGTTTATGGAACGGTATCTGAGCTAATTTGAAACCCTTGTTTTATGTATCACCCCACCTCACCTTTCCCGTTAAGCAGCCATAGTGTGTTTTCTGCATGTGTGACTCTGTTCTGTTTTGTAATTCAGTTCAAGTGTAACGCTTTTTACATTCCCTCTATAAGTGATACCTTATGAGAAGTGTCCTTTTCTGTGTGACTTATTTCACTTAGAATCGTCGTACCTAAATCCACTCATCATGCTGCTACTAGCCTTATGACATTGATTTCATGGCTGAGTGATATTCCATTGTACATAAGGACCACAACTTCTTTATCCATTTTTCTCTTTCCTGGGATATTGAAGGTGGAATGAAGTGGAGGTCCTTGTCAAGAGAGCAGCCCTAAACTTTGGGGTGCTTGTGTCTTGCTGATTTTTCATTTTCCCAATTTATACCCCCATGAGTGGAAGTGCCCTATGCTCTCTAAGCTGTGTTTTTTAGATGTTTCAGGACACACCGTACACTTCTCCAGAGTGGCTGTTGGCAATTTACATCCCGCCCATCAGTGTAGCAAGGCTCCCATTTCTCCATGGCCTGTCCTGCATTTCTGTTTTTGAGACTTTTTTCAGCATGGCCCTTTTGCCCGATGGGTAGCGAGTCTTCTTTGTAGCCCTGATTTGCCTTTCCAGGTTGCTTGGTTGGCCAAAAAGGGCGTATGCGTTTTTTCCTGAATATATTCAGGAAAAAACGCATACGCCCTTTTTGGCCAAGGGCATCATTGTCAACGTTTTGCCGCTTTTCGTGTGCTTTAAAGGCGATTCGAATCTACCTCCTGAAATCTGTTTCCTGCAATTCTGCCTTGATTTCAAATCCTCTTCTTTGCCTTCCCTCAATATATTTGTGGACGAGAGTTATCATTTATAACTCTGCAGGTTTGTGAATTGCAGTGCCCTGAAGCTCCATTTTACAACTCGCTTTTTTGGGAGCTGGCCGCAAAAGCGCAGGATGGCTTCAGGCCCTGTTCCGGTTCCGGGGTCAGGCTGAGCCTGTGGTTAATTCTTCTTCCTGATGGGAAAATAGAGTGACCTGTGCCTGTCCCAACACCAAGAGCTAGTCTCTCACTCGTTCCCCGTCTACCCGTTCATCCTCAGGACAAATTGCAACCTGTACGGAACAGGAGGTTAAAGGTGCTGATGCTCCAATAGGGAGATTGTTAGTAAAGCGGCTGGAATGGCGAACCCGGGCACAAGGAGAAGAGAAATGAGGTGCGTTTTAGAAACCTTTCCCCATCACATGGTGTACCATCTTTTTGTTTTCTCATGCATGTTTTCGATGTAGGAAGATGCCCTTGAACCTGGAGATTTGCGACCCATGCGATGGGTACCACGCAGTATTACTTTAAAGGGTCTGCATTTGCTCACCCAACCTCACCAAACCTCTCAGCCCCAAGAGTGTCCACCCTTATGTCTCATCCAGCTGTGGGTCTAGATATGGTCAATCCAGGTTGCATCACAGCCCCTGAACGCATTGTGTAAGAATTTCTCTCTCTTTCACTGTCTTTGTTTCATGGGTTTTTCGAAGTAATTTATTTTTATAATGGGGTTTAGCTGCTTTTCACTCCTGTGTTTATGCCGCTTTACACCCACTTGACACACTAACAGAGAGATATCAATACATAGGTTTTAAGATTATTACTAGTCAGATATATTCTTGTGCGGTGAATAGGGCGTGTTGAGTCCAGTTCTCTGAGCAAGGAGTAGGTCTTGTCTATTACATATTGGGTTTATGGAACGGTATCTGAGCTAATTTGAAACCCTTGTTTTATGTATCACCCCACCTCACCTTTCCCGTTAAGCAGCCATAGTGTGCTTTCTGCATGTGTGACTCTGTTCTGTTTTGTAATTCAGTTCAAGTGTAACGCTTTTTACATTCCCTCTATAAGTGATACCTTATGAGAAGTGTCCTTTTCTGTGTGACTTATTTCACTTAGAATCGTCGTACCTAAATCCACTCATCATGCTGCTACTAGCCTTATGACATTGATTTCATGGCTGAGTGATATTCCATTGTACATAAGGACCACAACTTCTTTATCCATTTTTCTCTTTCCTGGGATATTGAAGGTGGAATGAAGTGGAGGTCCTTGTCAAGAGAGCAGCCCTAAACTTTGGGGTGCTTGTGTCTTGCTGATTTTTCATTTTCCCAATTTATACCCCCATGAGTGGAAGTGCCCTATGCTCTCTAAGCTGTGTTTTTTAGATGTTTCAGGACACACCGTACACTTCTCCAGAGTGGCTGTTGGCAATTTACATCCCGCCCATCAGTGTAGCAAGGCTCCCATTTCTCCATGGCCTGTCCTGCATTTCTGTTTTTGAGACTTTTTTCAGCATGGCCCTTTTGCCCGATGGGTAGCGAGTCTTCTTTGTAGCCCTGATTTGCCTTTCCAGGTTGCTTGGTTGGCCAAAAAGGGCGTATGCGTTTTTTCCTGAATATATTCAGGAAAAAACGCATACGCCCTTTTTGGCCAAGGGCATCATTGTCAACGTTTTGCCGCTTTTCGTGTGCTTTAAAGGCGATTCGAATCTACCTCCTGAAATCTGTTTCCTGCAATTCTGCCTTGATTTCAAATCCTCTTCTTTGCCTTCCCTCAATATATTTGTGGACGAGAGTTATCATTTATAACTCTGCAGGTTTGTGAATTGCAGTGCCCTGAAGCTCCATTTTACAACTCGCTTTTTTGGGAGCTGGCCGCAAAAGCGCAGGATGGCTTCAGGCCCTGTTCCGGTTCCGGGGTCAGGCTGAGCCTGTGGTTAATTCTTCTTCCTGATGGGAAAATAGAGTGACCTGTGCCTGTCCCAACACCAAGAGCTAGTCTCTCACTCGTTCCCCGTCTACCCGTTCATCCTCAGGACAAATTGCAACCTGTACAGAACAGGAGGTTAAAGGTGCTGATGCTCCAAGTAGGGAGATTGTTAGTAAAGCGGCTGGAATGGCGAACCCGGGCACAAGGAGAAGAGAAATGAGGTGCGTTTTAGAAACCTTTCCCCATCACATGGTGTACCATCTTTTTGTTTTCTCATGCATGTTTTCGATGTAGGAAGATGCCCTTGAACCTGGAGATTTGCGACCCATGCGATGGGTACCACGCAGTATTACTTTAAAGGGTCTGCATTTGCTCACCCAACCTCACCAAACCTCTCAGCCCCAAGAGTGTCCACCCTTATGTCTCATCCAGCTGTGGGTCTAGATATGGTCAATCCAGGTTGCATCACAGCCCCTGAACGCATTGTGTAAGAATTTCTCTCTCTTTCACTGTCTTTGTTTCATGGGTTTTTCGAAGTAATTTATTTTTATAATGGGGTTTAGCTGCTTTTCACTCCTGTGTTTATGCCGCTTTACACCCACTTGACACACTAACAGAGAGATATCAATACATAGGTTTTAAGATTATTACTAGTCAGATATATTCTTGTGCGGTGAATAGGGCGTGTTGAGTCCAGTTCTCTGAGCAAGGAGTAGGTCTTGTCTATTACATATTGGGTTTATGGAACGGTATCTGAGCTAATTTGAAACCCTTGTTTTATGTATCACCCCACCTCACCTTTCCCGTTAAGCAGCCATAGTGTGTTTTCTGCATGTGTGACTCTGTTCTGTTTTGTAATTCAGTTCAAGTGTAACGCTTTTTACATTCCCTCTATAAGTGATACCTTATGAGAAGTGTCCTTTTCTGTGTGACTTATTTCACTTAGAATCGTCGTACCTAAATCCACTCATCATGCTGCTACTAGCCTTATGACATTGATTTCATGGCTGAGTGATATTCCATTGTACATAAGGACCACAACTTCTTTATCCATTTTTCTCTTTCCTGGGATATTGAAGGTGGAATGAAGTGGAGGTCCTTGTCAAGAGAGCAGCCCTAAACTTTGGGGTGCTTGTGTCTTGCTGATTTTTCATTTTCCCAATTTATACCCCCATGAGTGGAAGTGCCCTATGCTCTCTAAGCTGTGTTTTTTAGATGTTTCAGGACACACCGTACACTTCTCCAGAGTGGCTGTTGGCAATTTACATCCCGCCCATCAGTGTAGCAAGGCTCCCATTTCTCCATGGCCTGTCCTGCATTTCTGTTTTTGAGACTTTTTTCAGCATGGCCCTTTTGCCCGATGGGTAGCGAGTCTTCTTTGTAGCCCTGATTTGCCTTTCCAGGTTGCTTGGTTGGCCAAAAAGGGCGTATGCGTTTTTTCCTGAATATATTCAGGAAAAAACGCATACGCCCTTTTTGGCCAAGGGCATCATTGTCAACGTTTTGCCGCTTTTCGTGTGCTTTAAAGGCGATTCGAATCTACCTCCTGAAATCTGTTTCCTGCAATTCTGCCTTGATTTCAAATCCTCTTCTTTGCCTTCCCTCAATATATTTGTGGACGAGAGTTATCATTTATAACTCTGCAGGTTTGTGAATTGCAGTGCCCTGAAGCTCCATTTTACAACTCGCTTTTTTGGGAGCTGGCCGCAAAAGCGCAGGATGGCTTCAGGCCCTGTTCCGGTTCCGGGGTCAGGCTGAGCCTGTGGTTAATTCTTCTTCCTGATGGGAAAATAGAGTGACCTGTGCCTGTCCCAACACCAAGAGCTAGTCTCTCACTCGTTCCCCGTCTACCCGTTCATCCTCAGGACAAATTGCAACCTGTACAGAACAGGAGGTTAAAGGTGCTGATGCTCCAAGTAGGGAGATTGTTAGTAAAGCGGCTGGAATGGCGAACCCGGGCACAAGGAGAAGAGAAATGAGGTGCGTTTTAGAAACCTTTCCCCATCACATGGTGTACCATCTTTTTGTTTTCTCATGCATGTTTTCGATGTAGGAAGATGCCCTTGAACCTGGAGATTTGCGACCCATGCGATGGGTACCACGCAGTATTACTTTAAAGGGTCTGCATTTGCTCACCCAACCTCACCAAACCTCTCAGCCCCAAGAGTGTCCACCCTTATGTCTCATCCAGCTGTGGGTCTAGATATGGTCAATCCAGGTTGCATCACAGCCCCTGAACGCATTGTGTAAGAATTTCTCTCTCTTTCACTGTCTTTGTTTCATGGGTTTTTCGAAGTAATTTATTTTTATAATGGGGTTTAGCTGCTTTTCACTCCTGTGTTTATGCCGCTTTACACCCACTTGACACACTAACAGAGAGATATCAATACATAGGTTTTAAGATTATTACTAGTCAGATATATTCTTGTGCGGTGAATAGGGCGTGTTGAGTCCAGTTCTCTGAGCAAGGAGTAGGTCTTGTCTATTACATATTGGGTTTATGGAACGGTATCTGAGCTAATTTGAAACCCTTGTTTTATGTATCACCCCACCTCACCTTTCCCGTTAAGCAGCCATAGTGTGCTTTCTGCATGTGTGACTCTGTTCTGTTTTGTAATTCAGTTCAAGTGTAACGCTTTTTACATTCCCTCTATAAGTGATACCTTATGAGAAGTGTCCTTTTCTGTGTGACTTATTTCACTTAGAATCGTCGTACCTAAATCCACTCATCATGCTGCTACTAGCCTTATGACATTGATTTCATGGCTGAGTGATATTCCATTGTACATAAGGACCACAACTTCTTTATCCATTTTTCTCTTTCCTGGGATATTGAAGGTGGAATGAAGTGGAGGTCCTTGTCAAGAGAGCAGCCCTAAACTTTGGGGTGCTTGTGTCTTGCTGATTTTTCATTTTCCCAATTTATACCCCCATGAGTGGAAGTGCCCTATGCTCTCTAAGCTGTGTTTTTTAGATGTTTCAGGACACACCGTACACTTCTCCAGAGTGGCTGTTGGCAATTTACATCCCGCCCATCAGTGTAGCAAGGCTCCCATTTCTCCATGGCCTGTCCTGCATTTCTGTTTTTGAGACTTTTTTCAGCATGGCCCTTTTGCCCGATGGGTAGCGAGTCTTCTTTGTAGCCCTGATTTGCCTTTCCAGGTTGCTTGGTTGGCCAAAAAGGGCGTATGCGTTTTTTCCTGAATATATTCAGGAAAAAACGCATACGCCCTTTTTGGCCAAGGGCATCATTGTCAACGTTTTGCCGCTTTTCGTGTGCTTTAAAGGCGATTCGAATCTACCTCCTGAAATCTGTTTCCTGCAATTCTGCCTTGATTTCAAATCCTCTTCTTTGCCTTCCCTCAATATATTTGTGGACGAGAGTTATCATTTATAACTCTGCAGGTTTGTGAATTGCAGTGCCCTGAAGCTCCATTTTACAACTCGCTTTTTTGGGAGCTGGCCGCAAAAGCGCAGGATGGCTTCAGGCCCTGTTCCGGTTCCGGGGTCAGGCTGAGCCTGTGGTTAATTCTTCTTCCTGATGGGAAAATAGAGTGACCTGTGCCTGTCCCAACACCAAGAGCTAGTCTCTCACTGGTTCCCCGTCTACCCGTTCATCCTCAGGACAAATTGCAACCTGTACGGAACAGGAGGTTAAAGGTGCTGATGCTCCAAGGAGGGAGATTGTTAGTAAAGCGGCTGGAATGGCGAACCCGGGCACAAGGAGAAGAGAAATGAGGTGCGTTTTAGAAACCTTTCCCCATCACATGGTGTACCATCTTTTTGTTTTCTCATGCATGTTTTCGATGTAGGAAGATGCCCTTGAACCTGGAGATTTGCGACCCATGCGATGGGTACCACGCAGTATTACTTTAAAGGGTCTGCATTTGCTCACCCAACCTCACCAAACCTCTCAGCCCCAAGAGTGTCCACCCTTATGTCTCATCCAGCTGTGGGTCTAGATATGGTCAATCCAGGTTGCATCACAGCCCCTGAACGCATTGTGTAAGAATTTCTCTCTCTTTCACTGTCTTTGTTTCATGGGTTTTTCGAAGTAATTTATTTTTATAATGGGGTTTAGCTGCTTTTCACTCCTGTGTTTATGCCGCTTTACACCCACTTGACACACTAACAGAGAGATATCAATACATAGGTTTTAAGATTATTACTAGTCAGATATATTCTTGTGCGGTGAATAGGGCGTGTTGAGTCCAGTTCTCTGAGCAAGGAGTAGGTCTTGTCTATTACATATTGGGTTTATGGAACGGTATCTGAGCTAATTTGAAACCCTTGTTTTATGTATCACCCCACCTCACCTTTCCCGTTAAGCAGCCATAGTGTGTTTTCTGCATGTGTGACTCTGTTCTGTTTTGTAATTCAGTTCAAGTGTAACGCTTTTTACATTCCCTCTATAAGTGATACCTTATGAGAAGTGTCCTTTTCTGTGTGACTTATTTCACTTAGAATCGTCGTACCTAAATCCACTCATCATGCTGCTACTAGCCTTATGACATTGATTTCATGGCTGAGTGATATTCCATTGTACATAAGGACCACAACTTCTTTATCCATTTTTCTCTTTCCTGGGATATTGAAGGTGGAATGAAGTGGAGGTCCTTGTCAAGAGAGCAGCCCTAAACTTTGGGGTGCTTGTGTCTTGCTGATTTTTCATTTTCCCAATTTATACCCCCATGAGTGGAAGTGCCCTATGCTCTCTAAGCTGTGTTTTTTAGATGTTTCAGGACACACCGTACACTTCTCCAGAGTGGCTGTTGGCAATTTACATCCCGCCCATCAGTGTAGCAAGGCTCCCATTTCTCCATGGCCTGTCCTGCATTTCTGTTTTTGAGACTTTTTTCAGCATGGCCCTTTTGCCCGATGGGTAGCGAGTCTTCTTTGTAGCCCTGATTTGCCTTTCCAGGTTGCTTGGTTGGCCAAAAAGGGCGTATGCGTTTTTTCCTGAATATATTCAGGAAAAAACGCATACGCCCTTTTTGGCCAAGGGCATCATTGTCAACGTTTTGCCGCTTTTCGTGTGCTTTAAAGGCGATTCGAATCTACCTCCTGAAATCTGTTTCCTGCAATTCTGCCTTGATTTCAAATCCTCTTCTTTGCCTTCCCTCAATATATTTGTGGACGAGAGTTATCATTTATAACTCTGCAGGTTTGTGAATTGCAGTGCCCTGAAGCTCCATTTTACAACTCGCTTTTTTGGGAGCTGGCCGCAAAAGCGCAGGATGGCTTCAGGCCCTGTTCCGGTTCCGGGGTCAGGCTGAGCCTGTGGTTAATTCTTCTTCCTGATGGGAAAATAGAGTGACCTGTGCCTGTCCCAACACCAAGAGCTAGTCTCTCACTCGTTCCCCGTCTACCCGTTCATCCTCAGGACAAATTGCAACCTGTACGGAACAGGAGGTTAAAGGTGCTGATGCTCCAATAGGGAGATTGTTAGTAAAGCGGCTGGAATGGCGAACCCGGGCACAAGGAGAAGAGAAATGAGGTGCGTTTTAGAAACCTTTCCCCATCACATGGTGTACCATCTTTTTGTTTTCTCATGCATGTTTTCGATGTAGGAAGATGCCCTTGAACCTGGAGATTTGCGACCCATGCGATGGGTACCACGCAGTATTACTTTAAAGGGTCTGCATTTGCTCACCCAACCTCACCAAACCTCTCAGCCCCAAGAGTGTCCACCCTTATGTCTCATCCAGCTGTGGGTCTAGATATGGTCAATCCAGGTTGCATCACAGCCCCTGAACGCATTGTGTAAGAATTTCTCTCTCTTTCACTGTCTTTGTTTCATGGGTTTTTCGAAGTAATTTATTTTTATAATGGGGTTTAGCTGCTTTTCACTCCTGTGTTTATGCCGCTTTACACCCACTTGACACACTAACAGAGAGATATCAATACATAGGTTTTAAGATTATTACTAGTCAGATATATTCTTGTGCGGTGAATAGGGCGTGTTGAGTCCAGTTCTCTGAGCAAGGAGTAGGTCTTGTCTATTACATATTGGGTTTATGGAACGGTATCTGAGCTAATTTGAAACCCTTGTTTTATGTATCACCCCACCTCACCTTTCCCGTTAAGCAGCCATAGTGTGCTTTCTGCATGTGTGACTCTGTTCTGTTTTGTAATTCAGTTCAAGTGTAACGCTTTTTACATTCCCTCTATAAGTGATACCTTATGAGAAGTGTCCTTTTCTGTGTGACTTATTTCACTTAGAATCGTCGTACCTAAATCCACTCATCATGCTGCTACTAGCCTTATGACATTGATTTCATGGCTGAGTGATATTCCATTGTACATAAGGACCACAACTTCTTTATCCATTTTTCTCTTTCCTGGGATATTGAAGGTGGAATGAAGTGGAGGTCCTTGTCAAGAGAGCAGCCCTAAACTTTGGGGTGCTTGTGTCTTGCTGATTTTTCATTTTCCCAATTTATACCCCCATGAGTGGAAGTGCCCTATGCTCTCTAAGCTGTGTTTTTTAGATGTTTCAGGACACACCGTACACTTCTCCAGAGTGGCTGTTGGCAATTTACATCCCGCCCATCAGTGTAGCAAGGCTCCCATTTCTCCATGGCCTGTCCTGCATTTCTGTTTTTGAGACTTTTTTCAGCATGGCCCTTTTGCCCGATGGGTAGCGAGTCTTCTTTGTAGCCCTGATTTGCCTTTCCAGGTTGCTTGGTTGGCCAAAAAGGGCGTATGCGTTTTTTCCTGAATATATTCAGGAAAAAACGCATACGCCCTTTTTGGCCAAGGGCATCATTGTCAACGTTTTGCCGCTTTTCGTGTGCTTTAAAGGCGATTCGAATCTACCTCCTGAAATCTGTTTCCTGCAATTCTGCCTTGATTTCAAATCCTCTTCTTTGCCTTCCCTCAATATATTTGTGGACGAGAGTTATCATTTATAACTCTGCAGGTTTGTGAATTGCAGTGCCCTGAAGCTCCATTTTACAACTCGCTTTTTTGGGAGCTGGCCGCAAAAGCGCAGGATGGCTTCAGGCCCTGTTCCGGTTCCGGGGTCAGGCTGAGCCTGTGGTTAATTCTTCTTCCTGATGGGAAAATAGAGTGACCTGTGCCTGTCCCAACACCAAGAGCTAGTCTCTCACTCGTTCCCCGTCTACCCGTTCATCCTCAGGACAAATTGCAACCTGTACAGAACAGGAGGTTAAAGGTGCTGATGCTCCAAGTAGGGAGATTGTTAGTAAAGCGGCTGGAATGGCGAACCCGGGCACAAGGAGAAGAGAAATGAGGTGCGTTTTAGAAACCTTTCCCCATCACATGGTGTACCATCTTTTTGTTTTCTCATGCATGTTTTCGATGTAGGAAGATGCCCTTGAACCTGGAGATTTGCGACCCATGCGATGGGTACCACGCAGTATTACTTTAAAGGGTCTGCATTTGCTCACCCAACCTCACCAAACCTCTCAGCCCCAAGAGTGTCCACCCTTATGTCTCATCCAGCTGTGGGTCTAGATATGGTCAATCCAGGTTGCATCACAGCCCCTGAACGCATTGTGTAAGAATTTCTCTCTCTTTCACTGTCTTTGTTTCATGGGTTTGTCGAAGTAATTTATTTTTATAATGGGGTTTAGCTGCTTTTCACTCCTGTGTTTATGCCGCTTTACACCCACTTGACACACTAACAGAGAGATATCAATACATAGGTTTTAAGATTATTACTAGTCAGATATATTCTTGTGCGGTGAATAGGGCGTGTTGAGTCCAGTTCTCTGAGCAAGGAGTAGGTCTTGTCTATTACATATTGGGTTTATGGAACGGTATCTGAGCTAATTTGAAACCCTTGTTTTATGTATCACCCCACCTCACCTTTCCCGTTAAGCAGCCATAGTGTGTTTTCTGCATGTGTGACTCTGTTCTGTTTTGTAATTCAGTTCAAGTGTAACGCTTTTTACATTCCCTCTATAAGTGATACCTTATGAGAAGTGTCCTTTTCTGTGTGACTTATTTCACTTAGAATCGTCGTACCTAAATCCACTCATCATGCTGCTACTAGCCTTATGACATTGATTTCATGGCTGAGTGATATTCCATTGTACATAAGGACCACAACTTCTTTATCCATTTTTCTCTTTCCTGGGATATTGAAGGTGGAATGAAGTGGAGGTCCTTGTCAAGAGAGCAGCCCTAAACTTTGGGGTGCTTGTGTCTTGCTGATTTTTCATTTTCCCAATTTATAGCCCCATGAGTGGAAGTGCCCTATGCTCTCTAAGCTGTGTTTTTTAGATGTTTCAGGACACACCGTACACTTCTCCAGAGTGGCTGTTGGCAATTTACATCCCGCCCATCAGTGTAGCAAGGCTCCCATTTCTCCATGGCCTGTCCTGCATTTCTGTTTTTGAGACTTTTTTCAGCATGGCCGTTTTGCCCGATGGGTAGCGAGTCTTCTTTGTAGCCCTGATTTGCCTTTCCAGGTTGCTTGGTTGGCCAAAAAGGGCGTATGCGTTTTTTCCTGAATATATTCAGGAAAAAACGCATACGCCCTTTTTGGCCAAGGGCATCATTGTCAACGTTTTGCCGCTTTTCGTGTGCTTTAAAGGCGATTCGAATCTACCTCCTGAAATCTGTTTCCTGCAATTCTGCCTTGATTTCAAATCCTCTTCTTTGCCTTCCCTCAATATATTTGTGGACGAGAGTTATCATTTATAACTCTGCAGGTTTGTGAATTGCAGTGCCCTGAAGCTCCATTTTACAACTCGCTTTTTTGGGAGCTGGCCGCAAAAGCGCAGGATGGCTTCAGGCCCTGTTCCGGTTCCGGGGTCAGGCTGAGCCTGTGGTTAATTCTTCTTCCTGATGGGAAAATAGAGTGACCTGTGCCTGTCCCAACACCAAGAGCTAGTCTCTCACTCGTTCCCCGTCTACCCGTTCATCCTCAGGACAAATTGCAACCTGTACAGAACAGGAGGTTAAAGGTGCTGATGCTCCAAGTAGGGAGATTGTTAGTAAAGCGGCTGGAATGGCGAACCCGGGCACAAGGAGAAGAGAAATGAGGTGCGTTTTAGAAACCTTTCCCCATCACATGGTGTACCATCTTTTTGTTTTCTCATGCATGTTTTCGATGTAGGAAGATGCCCTTGAACCTGGAGATTTGCGACCCATGCGATGGGTACCACGCAGTATTACTTTAAAGGGTCTGCATTTGCTCACCCAACCTCACCAAACCTCTCAGCCCCAAGAGTGTCCACCCTTATGTCTCATCCAGCTGTGGGTCTAGATATGGTCAATCCAGGTTGCATCACAGCCCCTGAACGCATTGTGTAAGAATTTCTCTCTCTTTCACTGTCTTTGTTTCATGGGTTTTTCGAAGTAATTTATTTTTATAATGGGGTTTAGCTGCTTTTCACTCCTGTGTTTATGCCGCTTTACACCCACTTGACACACTAACAGAGAGATATCAATACATAGGTTTTAAGATTATTACTAGTCAGATATATTCTTGTGCGGTGAATAGGGCGTGTTGAGTCCAGTTCTCTGAGCAAGGAGTAGGTCTTGTCTATTACATATTGGGTTTATGGAACGGTATCTGAGCTAATTTGAAACCCTTGTTTTATGTATCACCCCACCTCACCTTTCCCGTTAAGCAGCCATAGTGTGCTTTCTGCATGTGTGACTCTGTTCTGTTTTGTAATTCAGTTCAAGTGTAACGCTTTTTACATTCCCTCTATAAGTGATACCTTATGAGAAGTGTCCTTTTCTGTGTGACTTATTTCACTTAGAATCGTCGTACCTAAATCCACTCATCATGCTGCTACTAGCCTTATGACATTGATTTCATGGCTGAGTGATATTCCATTGTACATAAGGACCACAACTTCTTTATCCATTTTTCTCTTTCCTGGGATATTGAAGGTGGAATGAAGTGGAGGTCCTTGTCAACAGAGCAGCCCTAAACTTTGGGGTGCTTGTGTCTTGCTGATTTTTCATTTTCCCAATTTATACCCCCATGAGTGGAAGTGCCCTATGCTCTCTAAGCTGTGTTTTTTAGATGTTTCAGGACACACCGTACACTTCTCCAGAGTGGCTGTTGGCAATTTACATCCCGCCCATCAGTGTAGCAAGGCTCCCATTTCTCCATGGCCTGTCCTGCATTTCTGTTTTTGAGACTTTTTTCAGCATGGCCCTTTTGCCCGATGGGTAGCGAGTCTTCTTTGTAGCCCTGATTTGCCTTTCCAGGTTGCTTGGTTGGCCAAAAAGGGCGTATGCGTTTTTTCCTGAATATATTCAGGAAAAAACGCATATGCCCTTTTTGGCCAAGGGCATCATTGTCAACGTTTTGCCGCTTTTCGTGTGCTTTAAAGGCGATTCGAATCTACCTCCTGAAATCTGTTTCCTGCAATTCTGCCTTGATTTCAAATCCTCTTCTTTGCCTTCCCTCAATATATTTGTGGACGAGAGTTATCATTTATAACTCTGCAGGTTTGTGAATTGCAGTGCCCTGAAGCTCCATTTTACAACTCGCTTTTTTGGGAGCTGGCCGCAAAAGCGCAGGATGGCTTCAGGCCCTGTTCTGGTTCCGGGGGGGTGGATGAGCCTGTGGTTAATTCTTCTTCCTGATGGGAAAATAGAGTGACCTGTGCCTGTCCCAACACCAAGAGCTAGTCTCTCACTGGTTCCCCGTCTACCCGTTCATCCTCAGGACAAATTGCAACCTGTACGGAACAGGAGGTTAAAGGTGGTGATGCTCCAATAGGGAGATTGTTAGTAAAGCGGCTGGAATGGCGAACCCGGGCACAAGGAGAAGAGAAATGAGGTGCGTTTTAGAAACCTTTCCCCATCACATGGTGTACCATCTTTTTGTTTTCTCATGCATGTTATCGATGTAGGAAGATGCCCTTGAACCTGGAGATTTGGGACCCATGCGATGGGTACCACGCAGGATTACTTTAAAGGGTCTGCGTTTGCTCACCCAACCTCACCAAACCTCTCAGCCCCAAGAGTGTCCACCCTTATGTCTCATCCAGCTGTGGGTCTAGATATGGTCAATCCAGGTTGCATCACAGCCCCTGAACGCATTGTGTGAGAATTTCTCTCTCTTTCACTGTCTTTGTTTCATGGGTTTTTCGAAGTAATTTATTTTTATAATGGGGTTTAGCTGCTTTTCACTGCTGTGTTTATGCCGCTTTACACCCACTTGACACACTAACAGAGAGATATCAATACATAGGTTTTAAGATTATTACTAGTCAGATATATTCTTGTGCGGTAAATAGGGCGTGTTGAGTCCAGTTCTCTGAGCAAGGAGTAGGTCTTGTCTATTACATATTGGGTTTATGGAACGGTATCTGAGCTAATTTGAAACCCTTGTTTTATGTATCACCCCACCTCACCTTTCCCGTTAAGCAGCCATAGTTTCTTTTCTGCATGTGTAACTCTGTTCTGTTTTGTAATTCAGTTCAAGTGTAACAGTTTTTATATTCCCTCTATAAGTGGTACCTTATGAGAAGTGTCCTTTTCTGTGTGACTTATTTCACTTAGAATCGTCGTACCTAAATCCACTCATCATGCTGCTACTAGCCTTATGACATTGATTTCATGGCTGAGTGATATTCCATTGCACATAAGGACCACAACTTCTTTATCCATTTTTCTCTTTCCTGGGATATTGAAGGTGGAATGAAGTGGAGGTCCTTGTCAACAGAGCAGCCCTAAACTTTGGGGTGCTTGTGTCTTGCTGATTTTTCATTTTCCCAATTTATACCCCCATGAGTGGAAGTGCCCTATGCTCTCTAAGCTGTGTTTTTTAGATATTTCAGGGCACACCGTACACTTCTCCAGAGTGGCTGTTGGCAATTTACATCCCGCCCATCAGTGTAGCAAGGCTCCCATTTCTCCATGGCCTGTCCTGCATTTCTGGTTTTGAGACTTTTTTCAGCATGGCCCTTTTGACCGATGGGTAGCGAGTCTTCTTTGTAGCGCTGATTTGCCTTTCCAGGTTGCTTGGTTGGCCAGAAAGGGTGTATGCGTTTTTTCCTGAATATATTCAGGAAAAAACGCATACGCCCTTTTTGGCCAAGGGCATCATTGTCAACGCTTTGCCGCTTTTCATGTGCTTTAAAGGCGATTCGAATCTACCTCCTGAAATCTGTTTCCTGCAATTCTGCCTTGATTTCAAATCCTCTTCTTTGCCTTCCCTCAATATATTTGTGGACGAGAGTTATCATTTATAACTCTGCAGGTTTGTGAATTGCAGTGCCCTGAAGCTCCATTTTACAACTCGCTTTTTTGGGAGCTGGCCGCAAAAGCGCAGGATGGCTTCAGGCCCTGTTCTGGTTCCGGGGGGGAGGATGAGCCTGTGGTTAATTCTTCTTCCTGATGGGAAAATAGAGTGACCTGTGCCTGTCCCAACACCAAGAGCTAGTCTCTCACTGGTTCCCCGTCTACCCGTTCATCCTCAGTACAAATTGCAACCTGTACGGAACAGGAGGTTAAAGGTGCTGATGCTCCAAGTAGGGAGATTGTTAGTAAAGCGGCTGGAATGGCGAACCCGGGCACAAGGAGAAGAGAAATGAGGTGCGTTTTAGAAACCTTTCCCCATCACATGCTGTACCACCTTTTTGTTTTCTCATGCATGTTTTCAATGTAGGAAGATGCCCTTGAATCTGGAGATTTGGGACCCATGCGATGGGTACCACGCAGGATTACTTTAAAGGGTCTGCGTTTGCTCACCCAACCTCACCAAACCTCTCAGCCCCAAGAGTGTCCACCCTTATGTCTCATCCAGCTGTGGGTCTAGATATGGTCAATCCAGGTTGCATCACAGCCCCTGAACGCATTCTGTGAGAATTTCTCTCTCTTTCACTGTCTTTGTTTCATGGGTTTTTCAAAGTAATTTATTTTTATAATGGGGTTTAGCTGCTTTTCACTGCTGTGTTTATGCCGCTTTACACCCACTTGACACACTAACAGAGAGATATCAATACATAGGTTTTAAGATTATTACTAGTCAGATATATTCTTGTGCGGTGAATAGGGCGTGTTGAGTCCAGTTCTCTGAGCAAGGAGTAGGTCTTGTCTATTACATATTGGGTTTATGGAACGGTATCTGAGCTAATTTGAAACCCTTGTTTTATGTATCACCCCACCTCACCTTTCCCGTTAAGCAGCCATAGTGTGTTTTCTGCATGTGTGACTCTGTTCTGTTTTGTAATTCAGTTCAAGTGTAAGAGTTTTTACATTCCCTCTATAAGTGATACCTTATGAGAAGTGTCCTTTTCTGTGTGACTTATTTCACTTAGAATCGTCGTACCTAAATCCACTCATCATGCTGCTACTAGCCTTATGACATTGATTTCATGGCTGAGTGATATTCCATTGTACATAAGGACCACAACTTCTTTATCCATTTTTCTCTTTCCTGGGATATTGAAGGTGGAATGAAGTGGAGGTCCTTGTCAACAGAGCAGCCCTAAACTTTGGGGTGCTTGTGTCTTGCTGATTTTTCATTTTCCCAATTTATACCCCCATGAGTGGAAGTGCCCTATGCTCTCTAAGCTGTGTTTTTTAGATGTTTCAGGACACACCGTACACTTCTCCAGAGTGGCTGTTGGCAATTTACATCCCGCCCATCAGTGTAGCAAGGCTCCCATTTCTCCATGGCCTGTCCTGCATTTCTGTTTTTGAGACTTTTTTCAGCATGGCCCTTTTGCCCGATGGGTAGCGAGTCTTCTTTGTAGCCCTGATTTGCCTTTCCAGGTTGCTTGGTTGGCCAAAAAGGGCGTATGCGTTTTTTCCTGAATATATTCAGGAAAAAACGCATATGCCCTTTTTGGCCAAGGGCATCATTGTCAACGTTTTGCCGCTTTTCGTGTGCTTTAAAGGCGATTCGAATCTACCTCCTGAAATCTGTTTCCTGCAATTCTGCCTTGATTTCAAATCCTCTTCTTTGCCTTCCCTCAATATATTTGTGGACGAGAGTTATCATTTATAACTCTGCAGGTTTGTGAATTGCAGTGCCCTGAAGCTCCATTTTACAACTCGCTTTTTTGGGAGCTGGCCGCAAAAGCGCAGGATGGCTTCAGGCCCTGTTCTGGTTCCGGGGGGGTGGATGAGCCTGTGGTTAATTCTTCTTCCTGATGGGAAAATAGAGTGACCTGTGCCTGTCCCAACACCAAGAGCTAGTCTCTCACTGGTTCCCCGTCTACCCGTTCATCCTCAGGACAAATTGCAACCTGTACGGAACAGGAGGTTAAAGGTGGTGATGCTCCAATAGGGAGATTGTTAGTAAAGCGGCTGGAATGGCGAACCCGGGCACAAGGAGAAGAGAAATGAGGTGCGTTTTAGAAACCTTTCCCCATCACATGGTGTACCATCTTTTTGTTTTCTCATGCATGTTATCGATGTAGGAAGATGCCCTTGAACCTGGAGATTTGGGACCCATGCGATGGGTACCACGCAGGATTACTTTAAAGGGTCTGCGTTTGCTCACCCAACCTCACCAAACCTCTCAGCCCCAAGAGTGTCCACCCTTATGTCTCATCCAGCTGTGGGTCTAGATATGGTCAATCCAGGTTGCATCACAGCCCCTGAACGCATTGTGTGAGAATTTCTCTCTCTTTCACTGTCTTTGTTTCATGGGTTTTTCGAAGTAATTTATTTTTATAATGGGGTTTAGCTGCTTTTCACTGCTGTGTTTATGCCGCTTTACACCCACTTGACACACTAACAGAGAGATATCAATACATAGGTTTTAAGATTATTACTAGTCAGATATATTCTTGTGCGGTAAATAGGGCGTGTTGAGTCCAGTTCTCTGAGCAAGGAGTAGGTCTTGTCTATTACATATTGGGTTTATGGAACGGTATCTGAGCTAATTTGAAACCCTTGTTTTATGTATCACCCCACCTCACCTTTCCCGTTAAGCAGCCATAGTTTCTTTTCTGCATGTGTAACTCTGTTCTGTTTTGTAATTCAGTTCAAGTGTAACAGTTTTTATATTCCCTCTATAAGTGGTACCTTATGAGAAGTGTCCTTTTCTGTGTGACTTATTTCACTTAGAATCGTCGTACCTAAATCCACTCATCATGCTGCTACTAGCCTTATGACATTGATTTCATGGCTGAGTGATATTCCATTGCACATAAGGACCACAACTTCTTTATCCATTTTTCTCTTTCCTGGGATATTGAAGGTGGAATGAAGTGGAGGTCCTTGTCAACAGAGCAGCCCTAAACTTTGGGGTGCTTGTGTCTTGCTGATTTTTCATTTTCCCAATTTATACCCCCATGAGTGGAAGTGCCCTATGCTCTCTAAGCTGTGTTTTTTAGATATTTCAGGGCACACCGTACACTTCTCCAGAGTGGCTGTTGGCAATTTACATCCCGCCCATCAGTGTAGCAAGGCTCCCATTTCTCCATGGCCTGTCCTGCATTTCTGGTTTTGAGACTTTTTTCAGCATGGCCCTTTTGACCGATGGGTAGCGAGTCTTCTTTGTAGCGCTGATTTGCCTTTCCAGGTTGCTTGGTTGGCCAGAAAGGGTGTATGCGTTTTTTCCTGAATATATTCAGGAAAAAACGCATACGCCCTTTTTGGCCAAGGGCATCATTGTCAACGCTTTGCCGCTTTTCATGTGCTTTAAAGGCGATTCGAATCTACCTCCTGAAATCTGTTTCCTGCAATTCTGCCTTGATTTCAAATCCTCTTCTTTGCCTTCCCTCAATATATTTGTGGACGAGAGTTATCATTTATAACTCTGCAGGTTTGTGAATTGCAGTGCCCTGAAGCTCCATTTTACAACTCGCTTTTTTGGGAGCTGGCCGCAAAAGCGCAGGATGGCTTCAGGCCCTGTTCTGGTTCCGGGGGGGAGGATGAGCCTGTGGTTAATTCTTCTTCCTGATGGGAAAATAGAGTGACCTGTGCCTGTCCCAACACCAAGAGCTAGTCTCTCACTGGTTCCCCGTCTACCCGTTCATCCTCAGTACAAATTGCAACCTGTACGGAACAGGAGGTTAAAGGTGCTGATGCTCCAAGTAGGGAGATTGTTAGTAAAGCGGCTGGAATGGCGAACCCGGGCACAAGGAGAAGAGAAATGAGGTGCGTTTTAGAAACCTTTCCCCATCACATGCTGTACCACCTTTTTGTTTTCTCATGCATGTTTTCAATGTAGGAAGATGCCCTTGAATCTGGAGATTTGGGACCCATGCGATGGGTACCACGCAGGATTACTTTAAAGGGTCTGCGTTTGCTCACCCAACCTCACCAAACCTCTCAGCCCCAAGAGTGTCCACCCTTATGTCTCATCCAGCTGTGGGTCTAGATATGGTCAATCCAGGTTGCATCACAGCCCCTGAACGCATTCTGTGAGAATTTCTCTCTCTTTCACTGTCTTTGTTTCATGGGTTTTTCAAAGTAATTTATTTTTATAATGGGGTTTAGCTGCTTTTCACTGCTGTGTTTATGCCGCTTTACACCCACTTGACACACTAACAGAGAGATATCAATACATAGGTTTTAAGATTATTACTAGTCAGATATATTCTTGTGCGGTGAATAGGGCGTGTTGAGTCCAGTTCTCTGAGCAAGGAGTAGGTCTTGTCTATTACATATTGGGTTTATGGAACGGTATCTGAGCTAATTTGAAACCCTTGTTTTATGTATCACCCCACCTCACCTTTCCCGTTAAGCAGCCATAGTGTGTTTTCTGCATGTGTGACTCTGTTCTGTTTTGTAATTCAGTTCAAGTGTAAGAGTTTTTACATTCCCTCTATAAGTGATACCTTATGAGAAGTGTCCTTTTCTGTGTGACTTATTTCACTTAGAATCGTCGTACCTAAATCCACTCATCATGCTGCTACTAGCCTTATGACATTGATTTCATGGCTGAGTGATATTCCATTGTACATAAGGACCACAACTTCTTTATCCATTTTTCTCTTTCCTGGGATATTGAAGGTGGAATGAAGTGGAGGTCCTTGTCAACAGAGCAGCCCTAAACTTTGGGGTGCTTGTGTCTTGCTGATTTTTCATTTTCCCAATTTATACCCCCATGAGTGGAAGTGCCCTATGCTCTCTAAGCTGTGTTTTTTAGATGTTTCAGGACACACCGTACACTTCTCCAGAGTGGCTGTTGGCAATTTACATCCCGCCCATCAGTGTAGCAAGGCTCCCATTTCTCCATGGCCTGTCCTGCATTTCTGGTTTTGACACGTTTTTCAGCATGGCCCTTTTGACCGATGGGTAGTGAGTCTTCTTTATAGCGCTGATTTGCCTTTCCAGGTTGGTTGGTTGGCCAAAAAGGGCGTATGCGTTTTTTCCTGAATATATTCAGGAAAAAACGCATACGCCCTTTTTGGCCAAGGGCATCATTGTCAACGTTTTGCCACTTTTCGTGTGCTTTAAAGGCGATTCGAATCTACCTCCTGAAATCTGTTTCCTGCAATTCTGCCTTGATTTCAAATCCTCTTCTTTGCCTTCCCTCAATATATTTGTGGACGAGAGTTATCATTTATAACTCTGCAGGTTTGTGAATTGCAGTGCCCTGAAGCTCCATTTTACAACTCGCTTTTTTGGGAGCTGGCCGCAAAAGCGCAGGATGGCTTCAGGCCCTGTTCCGGTTCCGGGGTCAGGCTGAGCCTGTGGTTAATTCTTCTTCCTGATGGGAAAATAGAGTGACCTGTGCCTGTCCCAACACCAAGAGCTAGTCTCTCACTCGTTCCCCGTCTACCCGTTCATCCTCAGGACAAATTGCAACCTGTACAGAACAGGAGGTTAAAGGTGCTGATGCTCCAAGTAGGGAGATTGTTAGTAAAGCGGCTGGAATGGCGAACCCGGGCACAAGGAGAAGAGAAATGAGGTGCGTTTTAGAAACCTTTCCCCATCACATGGTGTACCATCTTTTTGTTTTCTCATGCATGTTTTCGATGTAGGAAGATGCCCTTGAACCTGGAGATTTGCGACCCATGCGATGGGTACCACGCAGTATTACTTTAAAGGGTCTGCATTTGCTCACCCAACCTCACCAAACCTCTCAGCCCCAAGAGTGTCCACCCTTATGTCTCATCCAGCTGTGGGTCTAGATATGGTCAATCCAGGTTGCATCACAGCCCCTGAACGCATTGTGTAAGAATTTCTCTCTCTTTCACTGTCTTTGTTTCATGGGTTTGTCGAAGTAATTTATTTTTATAATGGGGTTTAGCTGCTTTTCACTCCTGTGTTTATGCCGCTTTACACCCACTTGACACACTAACAGAGAGATATCAATACATAGGTTTTAAGATTATTACTAGTCAGATATATTCTTGTGCGGTGAATAGGGCGTGTTGAGTCCAGTTCTCTGAGCAAGGAGTAGGTCTTGTCTATTACATATTGGGTTTATGGAACGGTATCTGAGCTAATTTGAAACCCTTGTTTTATGTATCACCCCACCTCACCTTTCCCGTTAAGCAGCCATAGTGTGTTTTCTGCATGTGTGACTCTGTTCTGTTTTGTAATTCAGTTCAAGTGTAACGCTTTTTACATTCCCTCTATAAGTGATACCTTATGAGAAGTGTCCTTTTCTGTGTGACTTATTTCACTTAGAATCGTCGTACCTAAATCCACTCATCATGCTGCTACTAGCCTTATGACATTGATTTCATGGCTGAGTGATATTCCATTGTACATAAGGACCACAACTTCTTTATCCATTTTTCTCTTTCCTGGGATATTGAAGGTGGAATGAAGTGGAGGTCCTTGTCAAGAGAGCAGCCCTAAACTTTGGGGTGCTTGTGTCTTGCTGATTTTTCATTTTCCCAATTTATACCCCCATGAGTGGAAGTGCCCTATGCTCTCTAAGCTGTGTTTTTTAGATGTTTCAGGACACACCGTACACTTCTCCAGAGTGGCTGTTGGCAATTTACATCCCGCCCATCAGTGTAGCAAGGCTCCCATTTCTCCATGGCCTGTCCTGCATTTCTGTTTTTGAGACTTTTTTCAGCATGGCCCTTTTGCCCGATGGGTAGCGAGTCTTCTTTGTAGCCCTGATTTGCCTTTCCAGGTTGCTTGGTTGGCCAAAAAGGGCGTATGCGTTTTTTCCTGAATATATTCAGGAAAAAACGCATACGCCCTTTTTGGCCAAGGGCATCATTGTCAACGTTTTGCCGCTTTTCGTGTGCTTTAAAGGCGATTCGAATCTACCTCCTGAAATCTGTTTCCTGCAATTCTGCCTTGATTTCAAATCCTCTTCTTTGCCTTCCCTCAATATATTTGTGGACGAGAGTTATCATTTATAACTCTGCAGGTTTGTGAATTGCAGTGCCCTGAAGCTCCATTTTACAACTCGCTTTTTTGGGAGCTGGCCGCAAAAGCGCAGGATGGCTTCAGGCCCTGTTCCGGTTCCGGGGTCAGGCTGAGCCTGTGGTTAATTCTTCTTCCTGATGGGAAAATAGAGTGACCTGTGCCTGTCCCAACACCAAGAGCTAGTCTCTCACTCGTTCCCCGTCTACCCGTTCATCCTCAGGACAAATTGCAACCTGTACGGAACAGGAGGTTAAAGGTGCTGATGCTCCAATAGGGAGATTGTTAGTAAAGCGGCTGGAATGGCGAACCCGGGCACAAGGAGAAGAGAAATGAGGTGCGTTTTAGAAACCTTTCCCCATCACATGGTGTACCATCTTTTTGTTTTCTCATGCATTATTTCGATGTAGGAAGATGCCCTTGAACCTGGAGATTTGCGACCCATGCGATGGGTACCACGCAGTATTACTTTAAAGGGTCTGCATTTGCTCACCCAACCTCACCAAACCTCTCAGCCCCAAGAGTGTCCACCCTTATGTCTCATCCAGCTGTGGGTCTAGATATGGTCAATCCAGGTTGCATCACAGCCCCTGAACGCATTGTGTAAGAATTTCTCTCTCTTTCACTGTCTTTGTTTCATGGGTTTTTCGAAGTAATTTATTTTTATAATGGGGTTTAGCTGCTTTTCACTGCTGTATTTATGCCGCTTTACACCCAGTTGACACACTAACAGAGAGATATCAATACATAGGTTTTAAGATTATTACTAGTCAGATATATTCTTGTGCGGTAAATAGGGCGTGTTGAGTCCAGTTCTCTGAGCAAGGAGTAGGTCTTGTCTATTACATATTGGGTTTATGGAACGGTATCTGAGCTAATTTGAAACCCTTGTTTTATGTATCACCCCACCTCACCTTTCCCGTTAAGCAGCCATAGTGTGTTTTCTGCATGTGTGACTCTGTTCTGTTTTGTAATTCAGTTCAAGTGTAACGGTTTTTACATTCCCTCTATAAGTGATACCTTATGAGAAGTGTCCTTTTCTGTGTGACTTATTTCACATAGAATCGTCATACCTAAATCCACTCATCATGCTGCTACTAGCCTTATGACATTGATTTCATGGCTGAGTGATATTCCATTGTACATAAGGACCACAACTTCTTTATCCATTTTTCTCTTTCCTGGGATATTGAAGGTGGAATGAAGTGGAGGTCCTTGTCAAGAGAGCAGCCCTAAACTTTGGGGTGCTTGTGTCTTGCTGATTTTTCATTTTCCCAATTTATACCCCCATGAGTGGAAGTGCCCTATGCTCTCTAAGCTGTGTTTTTTAGATGTTTCAGGACACACCGTACACTTCTCCAGAGTGGCTGTTGGCAATTTACATCCCGCCCATCAGTGTAGCAAGGCTCCCATTTCTCCATGGCCTGTCCTGCATTTCTGTTTTTGAGACTTTTTTCAGCATGGCCGTTTTGCCCGATGGGTAGCGAGTCTTCTTTGTAGCCCTGATTTGCCTTTCCAGGTTGCTTGGTTGGCCAAAAAGGGCGTATGCGTTTTTTCCTGAATATATTCAGGAAAAAACGCATACGCCCTTTTTGGCCAAGGGCATCATTGTCAACGTTTTGCCGCTTTTCGTGTGCTTTAAAGGCGATTCGAATCTACCTCCTGAAATCTGTTTCCTGCAATTCTGCCTTGATTTCAAATCCTCTTCTTTGCCTTCCCTCAATATATTTGTGGACGAGAGTTATCATTTATAACTCTGCAGGTTTGTGAATTGCAGTGCCCTGAAGCTCCATTTTACAACTCGCTTTTTTGGGAGCTGGCCGCAAAAGCGCAGGTTGGCTTCAGGCCCTGTTCTGGTTCCGGGGAGGAGGATGAGCCTGTGGTTAATTCTTCTTCCTGATGGGAAAATAGAGTGACCTGTGCCTGTCCCAACACCAAGAGCTAGTCTCTCACTCGTTCCCCGTCTACCCGTTCATCCTCAGGACAAATTGCAACCTGTACGGAACAGGAGGTTAAAGGTGCTGATGCTCCAAGTAGGGAGATTGTTAGTAAAGCGGCTGGAATGGCGAACCCGGGCACAAGGAGAAGAGAAATGAGGTGCGTTTTAGAAACATTTCCCCATCACATGGTGTACCATCTTTTTGTTTTCTCATGCATGTTTTCGATGTAGGAAGATGCCCTTGAACCTGGAGATTTGCGACCCATGCGATGGGTACCACGCAGTATTACTTTAAAGGGTCTGCATTTGCTCACCCAACCTCACCAAACCTCTCAGCCCTAAGAGTGTCCACCCTTATGTCTCATCCAGCTGTGGGTCTAGATATGGTCAATCCAGGTTGCATCACAGCCCCTGAACGCATTGTGTAAGAATTTCTCTCTCTTTCACTGTCTTTGTTTCATGGGTTTTTCGAAGTAATTTATTTTTATAATGGGGTTTAGCTGCTTTTCACTCCTGTGTTTATGCCGCTTTACACCCACTTGACACACTAACAGAGAGATATCAATACATAGGTTTTAAGATTATTACTAGTCAGATATATTCTTGTGCGGTGAATAGGGCGTGTTGAGTCCAGTTCTCTGAGCAAGGAGTAGGTCTTGTCTATTACATATTGGGTTTATGGAACGGTATCTGAGCTAATTTGAAACCCTTGTTTTATGTATCACCCCACCTCACCTTTCCCGTTAAGCAGCCATAGTGTGCTTTCTGCATGTGTGACTCTGTTCTGTTTTGTAATTCAGTTCAAGTGTAACGCTTTTTACATTCCCTCTATAAGTGATACCTTATGAGAAGTGTCCTTTTCTGTGTGACTTATTTCACTTAGAATCGTCGTACCTAAATCCACTCATCATGCTGCTACTAGCCTTATGACATTGATTTCATGGCTGAGTGATATTCCATTGTACATAAGGACCACAATTTCTTCATCCATTTTTCTCTTTCCTGGGATATTGAAGGTGGAATGAAGTGGAGGTCCTTGTCAACAGAGCAGCCCTAAACTTTGGGGTGCTTGTGTCTTGCTGATTTTTCATTTTCCCAATTTATACCCCCATGAGTGGAAGTGCCCTATGCTCTCTAAGCTGTGTTTTTTAGATGTTTCAGGACACACCGTACACTTCTCCAGAGTGGCTGTTGGCAATTTACATCCCGCCCATCAGTGTAGGAAGGCTCCCATTTCTCCATGGCCTGTCCTGCATTTCTGTTTTTGAGACTTTTTTCAGCATGGCCGTTTTGCCCGATGGGTAGCGAGTCTTCTTTGTAGCCCTGATTTGCCTTTCCAGGTTGCTTGGTTGGCCAAAAAGGGCGTATGCGTTTTTTCCTGAATATATTCAGGAAAAAACGCATACGCCCTTTTTGGCCAAGGGCATCATTGTCAACGTTTTGCCGCTTTTCGTGTGCTTTAAAGGCGATTCGAATCTACCTCCTGAAATCTGTTTCCTGCAATTCTGCCTTGATTTCAAATCCTCTTCTTTGCCTTCCCTCAATATATTTGTGGACGAGAGTTATCATTTATAACTCTGCAGGTTTGTGAATTGCAGTGCCCTGAAGCTCCATTTTACAACTCGCTTTTTTGGGAGCTGGCCGCAAAAGCGCAGGATGGCTTCAGGCCCTGTTCCGGTTCCGGGGTCAGGCTGAGCCTTTGGTTAATTCTTCTTCCTGATGGGAAAATAGAGTGACCTGTGCCTGTCCCAACACCAAGAGCTAGTCTCTCACTGGTTCCCCGTCTACCCGTTCATCCTCAGGACAAATTGCAACCTGTACGGAACAGGAGGTTAAAGGTGCTGATGCTCCAAGTAGGGAGATTGTTAGTAAAGCGGCTGGAATGGCGAACCCGGGCACAAGGAGAAGAGAAATGAGGTGCGTTTTAGAAACCTTTCCCCATCACATGGTGTACCATCTTTTTGTTTTCTCATGCATGTTTTCGATGTAGGAAGATGCCCTTGAACCTGGAGATTTGCGACCCATGCGATGGGTACCACGCAGTATTACTTTAAAGGGTCTGCATTTGCTCACCCAACCTCACCAAACCTCTCAGCCCCAAGAGTGTCCACCCTTATGTCTCATCCAGCTGTGGGTCTAGATATGGTCAATCCAGGTTGCATCAGAGTCCCTGAACGCATTGTGTAAGAATTTCCATCTCTTTCACTGTCTTTGTTTCATGGGTTTTTCGAAGTAATTTATTTTTATAATGGGGTTTAGCTGCTTTTCACTCCTGTGTTTATGCCGCTTTACACCCACTTGACACACTAACAGAGAGATATCAATACATAGGTTTTAAGATTATTATTAGTCAGATATATTCTTGTGCGGTGAATAGGGCGTGTTGAGTCCAGTTCTCTGAGCAAGGAGTAGGTCTTGTCTATTACATATTGGGTTTATGGAACGGTATCTGAGCTAATTTGAAACCCTTGTTTTATGTATCACCCCACCTCACCTTTCCCGTTAAGCAGCCATAGTGTGTTTTCTGCATGTGTAACTCTGTTCTGTTTTGTAATTCAGTTCAAGTGTAACAGTTTTTATATTCCCTCTATAAGTGGTACCTTATGAGAAGTGTCCTTTTCTGTGTGACTTATTTCACTTAGAATCGTCGTACCTAAATCCACTCATCATGCTGCTACTAGCCTTATGACATTGATTTCATGGCTGAGTGATATTCCATTGCACATAAGGACCACAACTTCTTTATCCATTTTTCTCTTTCCTGGGATATTGAAGGTGGAATGAAGTGGAGGTCCTTGTCAACAGAGCAGCCCTAAACTTTGGGGTGCTTGTGTCTTGCTGATTTTTCATTTTCCCAATTTATACCCCCATGAGTGGAAGTGCCCTATGCTCTCTAAGCTGTGTTTTTTAGATGTTTCAGGACACACCGTACACTTCTCCAGAGTGGCTGTTGGCAATTTACATCCCGCCCATCAGTGTAGCAAGGCTCCCATTTCTCCATGGCCTGTCCTGCATTTCTGTTTTTGAGACTTTTTTCAGCATGGCCGTTTTGCCCGATGGGTAGCGAGTCTTCTTTGTAGCCCTGATTTGCCTTTCCAGGTTGCTTGGTTGGCCAAAAAGGGCGTATGCATTTTTTCCTGAATATATTCAGGAAAAAACGCATACGCCCTTTTTGGCCAAGGGCATCATTGTCAACGTTTTGCCGCTTTTCGTGTGCTTTAAAGGCGATTCGAATCTACCTCCTGAAATCTGTTTCCTGCAATTCTGCCTTGATTTCAAATCCTCTTCTTTGCCTTCCCTCAATATATTTGTGGACGAGAGTTATCATTTATAACTCTGCAGGTTTGTGAATTGCAGTGCCCTGAAGCTCCATTTTACAACTCGCTTTTTTGGGAGCTGGCCGCAAAAGCGCAGGATGGCTTCAGGCCCTGTTCCGGTTCCGGGGTCAGGCTGAGCCTGTGGTTAATTCTTCTTCCTGATGGGAAAATAGAGTGACCTGTGCCTGTCCCAACACCAAGAGCTAGTCTCTCACTCGTTCCCCGTCTACCCGTTCATCCTCAGGACAAATTGCAACCTGTACGGAACAGGAGGTTAAAGGTGCTGATGCTCCAAGGAGGGAGATTGTTAGTAAAGCGGCTGGAATGGCGAACCCGGGCACAAGGAGAAGAGAAATGAGGTGCGTTTTAGAAACCTTTCCCCATCACATGGTGTACCATCTTTTTGTTTTCTCATGCATGTTTTCGATGTAGGAAGATGCCCTTGAACCTGGAGATTTGCGACCCATGCGATGGGTACCACGCAGTATTACTTTAAAGGGTCTGCATTTGCTCACCCAACCTCACCAAACCTCTCAGCCCCAAGAGTGTCCACCCTTATGTCTCATCCAGCTGTGGGTCTAGATATGGTCAATCCAGGTTGCATCACAGCCCCTGAACGCATTGTGTAAGAATTTCTCTCTCTTTCACTGTCTTTGTTTCATGGGTTTGTCGAAGTAATTTATTTTTATAATGGGGTTTAGCTGCTTTTCACTCCTGTGTTTATGCCGCTTTACACCCACTTGACACACTAACAGAGAGATATCAATACATAGGTTTTAAGATTATTACTAGTCAGATATATTCTTGTGCGGTGAATAGGGCGTGTTGAGTCCAGTTCCCTGAGCAAGGAGTAGGTCTTGTCTATTACATATTGGGTTTATGGAACGGTATCTGAGCTAATTTGAAACCCTTGTTTTATGTATCACCCCACCTCACCTTTCCCGTTAAGCAGCCATAGTGTGTTTTCTGCATGTGTGACTCTGTTCTGTTTTGTAATTCAGTTCAAGTGTAACGCTTTTTACATTCCCTCTATAAGTGATACCTTATGAGAAGTGTCCTTTTCTGTGTGACTTATTTCACTTAGAATCGTCGTACCTAAATCCACTCATCATGCTGCTACTAGCCTTATGACATTGATTTCATGGCTGAGTGATATTCCATTGTACATAAGGACCACAACTTCTTTATCCATTTTTCTCTTTCCTGGGATATTGAAGGTGGAATGAAGTGGAGGTCCTTGTCAAGAGAGCAGCCCTAAACTTTGGGGTGCTTGTGTCTTGCTGATTTTTCATTTTCCCAATTTATACCCCCATGAGTGGAAGTGCCCTATGCTCTCTAAGCTGTGTTTTTTAGATGTTTCAGGACACACCGTACACTTCTCCAGAGTGGCTGTTGGCAATTTACATCCCGCCCATCAGTGTAGCAAGGCTCCCATTTCTCCATGGCCTGTCCTGCATTTCTGTTTTTGAGACTTTTTTCAGCATGGCCGTTTTGACCGATGGGTAGCGAGTCTTCTTTGTAGCCCTGATTTGCCTTTCTAGGTTGCTTGGTTGGCCAAAAAGGGCGTATGCGTTTTTTCCTGAATATATTCAGGAAAAAACGCATACGCCCTTTTTGGCCAAGGGCATCATTGTCAACGTTTTGCCGCTTTTCGTGTGCTTTAAAGGCGATTCGAATCTACCTCCTGAAATCTGTTTCCTGCAATTCTGCCTTGATTTCAAATCCTCTTCTTTGCCTTCCCTCAATATATTTGTGGACGAGAGTTATCATTTATAACTCTGCAGGTTTGTGAATTGCAGTGCCCTGAAGCTCCATTTTACAACTCGCTTTTTTGGGAGCTGGCCGCAAAAGCGCAGGTTGGCTTCAGGCCCTGTTCTGGTTCCGGGGAGGAGGATGAGCCTGTGGTTAATTCTTCTTCCTGATGGGAAAATAGAGTGACCTGTGCCTGTCCCAACACCAAGAGCTAGTCTCTCACTCGTTCCCCGTCTACCCGTTCATCCTCAGGACAAATTGCAACCTGTACGGAACAGGAGGTTAAAGGTGCTGATGCTCCAAGTAGGGAGATTGTTAGTAAAGCGGCTGGAATGGCGAACCCGGGCACAAGGAGAAGAGAAATGAGGTGCGTTTTAGAAACATTTCCCCATCACATGGTGTACCATCTTTTTGTTTTCTCATGCATGTTTTCGATGTAGGAAGATGCCCTTGAACCTGGAGATTTGCGACCCATGCGATGGGTACCACGCAGTATTACTTTAAAGGGTCTGCATTTGCTCACCCAACCTCACCAAACCTCTCAGCCCTAAGAGTGTCCACCCTTATGTCTCATCCAGCTGTGGGTCTAGATATGGTCAATCCAGGTTGCATCACAGCCCCTGAACGCATTGTGTAAGAATTTCTCTCTCTTTCACTGTCTTTGTTTCATGGGTTTTTCGAAGTAATTTATTTTTATAATGGGGTTTAGCTGCTTTTCACTCCTGTGTTTATGCCGCTTTACACCCACTTGACACACTAACAGAGAGATATCAATACATAGGTTTTAAGATTATTACTAGTCAGATATATTCTTGTGCGGTGAATAGGGCGTGTTGAGTCCAGTTCTCTGAGCAAGGAGTAGGTCTTGTCTATTACATATTGGGTTTATGGAACGGTATCTGAGCTAATTTGAAACCCTTGTTTTATGTATCACCCCACCTCACCTTTCCCGTTAAGCAGCCATAGTGTGCTTTCTGCATGTGTGACTCTGTTCTGTTTTGTAATTCAGTTCAAGTGTAACGCTTTTTACATTCCCTCTATAAGTGATACCTTATGAGAAGTGTCCTTTTCTGTGTGACTTATTTCACTTAGAATCGTCGTACCTAAATCCACTCATCATGCTGCTACTAGCCTTATGACATTGATTTCATGGCTGAGTGATATTCCATTGTACATAAGGACCACAATTTCTTCATCCATTTTTCTCTTTCCTGGGATATTGAAGGTGGAATGAAGTGGAGGTCCTTGTCAACAGAGCAGCCCTAAACTTTGGGGTGCTTGTGTCTTGCTGATTTTTCATTTTCCCAATTTATACCCCCATGAGTGGAAGTGCCCTATGCTCTCTAAGCTGTGTTTTTTAGATGTTTCAGGACACACCGTACACTTCTCCAGAGTGGCTGTTGGCAATTTACATCCCGCCCATCAGTGTAGGAAGGCTCCCATTTCTCCATGGCCTGTCCTGCATTTCTGTTTTTGAGACTTTTTTCAGCATGGCCGTTTTGACCGATGGGTAGCGAGTCTTCTTTGTAGCCCTGATTTGCCTTTCCAGGTTGCTTGGTTGGCCAAAAAGGGCGTATGCGTTTTTTCCTGAATATATTCAGGAAAAAACGCATACGCCCTTTTTGGCCAAGGGCATCATTGTCAACGTTTTGCCGCTTTTCGTGTGCTTTAAAGGCAATTCGAATCTACCTCCTGAAATCTGTTTCCTGCAATTCTGCCTTGATTTCAAATCCTCTTCTTTGCCTTCCCTCAATATATTTGTGGACGAGAGTTATCATTTATAACTCTGCAGGTTTGTGAATTGCAGTGCCCTGAAGCTCCATTTTACAACTCGCTTTTTTGGGAGCTGGCCGCAAAAGCGCAGGATGGCTTCAGGCCCTGTTCCGGTTCCGGGGTCAGGCTGAGCCTTTGGTTAATTCTTCTTCCTGATGGGAAAATAGAGTGACCTGTGCCTGTCCCAACACCAAGAGCTAGTCTCTCACTGGTTCCCCGTCTACCCGTTCATCCTCAGGACAAATTGCAACCTGTACGGAACAGGAGGTTAAAGGTGCTGATGCTCCAATAGGGAGATTGTTAGTAAAGCGGCTGGAATGGCGAACCCGGGCACAAGGAGAAGAGAAATGAGGTGCGTTTTAGAAACCTTTCCCCATCACATGGTGTACCATCTTTTTGTTTTCTCATGCATTATTTCGATGTAGGAAGATGCCCTTGAACCTGGAGATTTGCGACCCATGCGATGGGTACCACGCAGTATTACTTTAAAGGGTCTGCATTTGCTCACCCAACCTCACCAAACCTCTCAGCCCCAAGAGTGTCCACCCTTATGTCTCATCCAGCTGTGGGTCTAGATATGGTCAATCCAGGTTGCATCACAGCCCCTGAACGCATTGTGTAAGAATTTCTCTCTCTTTCACTGTCTTTGTTTCATGGGTTTTTCGAAGTAATTTATTTTTATAATGGGGTTTAGCTGCTTTTCACTGCTGTATTTATGCCGCTTTACACCCAGTTGACACACTAACAGAGAGATATCAATACATACGTTTTAAGATTATTACTAGTCAGATATATTCTTGTGCGGTAAATAGGGCGTGTTGAGTCCAGTTCTCTGAGCAAGGAGTAGGTCTTGTCTATTACATATTGGGTTTATGGAACGGTATCTGAGCTAATTTGAAACCCTTGTTTTATGTATCACCCCACCTCACCTTTCCCGTTAAGCAGCCATAGTGTGTTTTCTGCATGTGTGACTCTGTTCTGTTTTGTAATTCAGTTCAAGTGTAACGGTTTTTACATTCCCTCTATAAGTGATACCTTATGAGAAGTGTCCTTTTCTGTGTGACTTATTTCACTTAGAATCGTCGTACCTAAATCCACTCATCATGCTGCTACTAGCCTTATGACATTGATTTCATGGCTGAGTGATATTCCATTGTACATAAGGACCACAATTTCTTCATCCATTTTTCTCTTTCCTGGGATATTGAAGGTGGAATGAAGTGGAGGTCCTTGTCAACAGAGCAGCCCTAAACTTTGGGGTGCTTGTGTCTTGCTGATTTTTCATTTTCCCAATTTATACCCCCATGAGTGGAAGTGCCCTATGCTCTCTAAGCTGTGTTTTTTAGATGTTTCAGGACACACCGTACACTTCTCCAGAGTGGCTGTTGGCAATTTACATCCCGCCCATCAGTGTAGCAAGGCTCCCATTTCTCCATGGCCTGTCCTGCATTTCTGTTTTTGAGACTTTTTTCAGCATGGCCGTTTTGCCCGATGGGTAGCGAGTCTTCTTTGTAGCCCTGATTTGCCTTTCCAGGTTGCTTGGTTGGCCAAAAAGGGCGTATGCGTTTTTTCCTGAATATATTCAGGAAAAAACGCATACGCCCTTTTTGGCCAAGGGCATCATTGTCAACGTTTTGCCGCTTTTCGTGTGCTTTAAAGGCGATTCGAATCTACCTCCTGAAATCTGTTTCCTGCAATTCTGCCTTGATTTCAAATCCTCTTCTTTGCCTTCCCTCAATATATTTGTGGACGAGAGTTATCATTTATAACTCTGCAGGTTTGTGAATTGCAGTGCCCTGAAGCTCCATTTTACAACTCGCTTTTTTGGGAGCTGGCCGCAAAAGCGCAGGATGGCTTCAGGCCCTGTTCCGGTTCCGGGGTCAGGCTGAGCCTGTGGTTAATTCTTCTTCCTGATGGGAAAATAGAGTGACCTGTGCCTGTCCCAACACCAAGAGCTAGTCTCTCACTCGTTCCCCGTCTACCCGTTCATCCTCAGGACAAATTGCAACCTGTACGGAACAGGAGGTTAAAGGTGCTGATGCTCCAAGGAGGGAGATTGTTAGTAAAGCGGCTGGAATGGCGAACCCGGGCACAAGGAGAAGAGAAATGAGGTGCGTTTTAGAAACCTTTCCCCATCACATGGTGTACCATCTTTTTGTTTTCTCATGCATGTTTTCGATGTAGGAAGATGCCCTTGAACCTGGAGATTTGCGACCCATGCGATGGGTACCACGCAGTATTACTTTAAAGGGTCTGCATTTGCTCACCCAACCTCACCAAACCTCTCAGCCCCAAGAGTGTCCACCCTTATGTCTCATCCAGCTGTGGGTCTAGATATGGTCAATCCAGGTTGCATCACAGCCCCTGAACGCATTGTGTAAGAATTTCTCTCTCTTTCACTGTCTTTGTTTCATGGGTTTTTCGAAGTAATTTATTTTTATAATGGGGTTTAGCTGCTTTTCACTCCTGTGTTTATGCCGCTTTTCACCCACTTGACACACTAACAGAGAGATATCAATACATAGGTTTTAAGATTATTACTAGTCAGATATATTCTTGTGCGGTGAATAGGGCGTGTTGAGTCCAGTTCCCTGAGCAAGGAGTAGGTCTTGTCTATTACATATTGGGTTTATGGAACGGTATCTGAGCTAATTTGAAACCCTTGTTTTATGTATCACCCCACCTCACCTTTCCCGTTAAGCAGCCATAGTGTGTTTTCTGCATGTGTGACTCTGTTCTGTTTTGTAATTCAGTTCAAGTGTAACGCTTTTTACATTCCCTCTATAAGTGATACCTTATGAGAAGTGTCCTTTTCTGTGTGACTTATTTCACTTAGAATCGTCGTACCTAAATCCACTCATCATGCTGCTACTAGCCTTATGACATTGATTTCATGGCTGAGTGATATTCCATTGTACATAAGGACCACAACTTCTTTATCCATTTTTCTCTTTCCTGGGATATTGAAGGTGGAATGAAGTGGAGGTCCTTGTCAAGAGAGCAGCCCTAAACTTTGGGGTGCTTGTGTCTTGCTGATTTTTCATTTTCCCAATTTATACCCCCATGAGTGGAAGTGCCCTATGCTCTCTAAGCTGTGTTTTTTAGATGTTTCAGGGCACACCGTACACTTCTCCAGAGTGGCTGTTGGCAATTTACATCCCGCCCATCAGTGTAGCAAGGCTCCCATTTCTCCATGGCCTGTCCTGCATTTCTGGTTTTGAGACTTTTTTCAGCATGGCCCTTTTGACCGATGGGTAGCGAGTCTTCTTTGTAGCCCTGATTTGCCTTTCCAGGTTGCTTGGTTGGCCAAAAAGGGCGTATGCGTTTTTTCCTGAATATATTCAGGAAAAAACGCATACGCCCTTTTTGGCCAAGGGCATCATTGTCAACGTTTTGCCGCTTTTCGTGTGCTTTAAAGGCGATTCGAATCTACCTCCTGAAATCTGTTTCCTGCAATTCTGCCTTGATTTCAAATCCTCTTCTTTGCCTTCCCTCAATATATTTGTGGACGAGAGTTATCATTTATAACTCTGCAGGTTTGTGAATTGCAGTGCCCTGAAGCTCCATTTTACAACTCGCTTTTTTGGGAGCTGGCCGCAAAAGCACAGGATGGCTTCAGGCCCTGTTCCGGTTCCGGGGTCAGGCTGAGCCTGTGGTTAATTCTTCTTCCTGATGGGAAAATAGAGTGACCTGTGCCTGTCCCAACACCAAGAGCTAGTCTCTCACTGGTTCCCCGTCTACCCGTTCATCCTCAGGACAAATTGCAACCTGTACGGAACAGGAGGTTAAAGGTGCTGATGCTCCAAGTAGGGAGATTGTTAGTAAAGCGGCTGGAATGGCGAACCCGGGCACAAGGAGAAGAGAAATGAGGTGCGTTTTAGAAACCTTTCCCCATCACATGGTGTACCATCTTTTTGTTTTCTCATGCATGTTTTCGATGTAGGAAGATGCCCTTGAACCTGGAGATTTGCGACCCATGCGATGGGTACCACGCAGTATTACTTTAAAGGGTCTGCATTTGCTCACCCAACCTCACCAAACCTCTCAGCCCCAAGAGTGTCCACCCTTATGTCTCATCCAGCTGTGGGTCTAGATATGGTCAATCCAGGTTGCATCAGAGTCCCTGAACGCATTGTGTAAGAATTTCCATCTCTTTCACTGTCTTTGTTTCATGGGTTTTTCGAAGTAATTTATTTTTATAATGGGGTTTAGCTGCTTTTCACTCCTGTGTTTATGCCGCTTTACACCCACTTGACACACTAACAGAGAGATATCAATACATAGGTTTTAAGATTATTATTAGTCAGATATATTCTTGTGCGGTGAATAGGGCGTGTTGAGTCCAGTTCTCTGAGCAAGGAGTAGGTCTTGTCTATTACATATTGGGTTTATGGAACGGTATCTGAGCTAATTTGAAACCCTTGTTTTATGTATCACCCCACCTCACCTTTCCCGTTAAGCAGCCATAGTGTGTTTTCTGCATGTGTAACTCTGTTCTGTTTTGTAATTCAGTTCAAGTGTAACAGTTTTTATATTCCCTCTATAAGTGGTACCTTATGAGAAGTGTCCTTTTCTGTGTGACTTATTTCACTTAGAATCGTCGTACCTAAATCCACTCATCATGCTGCTACTAGCCTTATGACATTGATTTCATGGCTGAGTGATATTCCATTGCACATAAGGACCACAACTTCTTTATCCATTTTTCTCTTTCCTGGGATATTGAAGGTGGAATGAAGTGGAGGTCCTTGTCAACAGAGCAGCCCTAAACTTTGGGGTGCTTGTGTCTTGCTGATTTTTCATTTTCCCAATTTATACCCCCATGAGTGGAAGTGCCCTATGCTCTCTAAGCTGTGTTTTTTAGATATTTCAGGGCACACCGTACACTTCTCCAGAGTGGCTGTTGGCAATTTACATCCCGCCCATCAGTGTAGCAAGGCTCCCATTTCTCCATGGCCTGTCCTGCATTTCTGGTTTTGAGACTTTTTTCAGCATGGCCGTTTTGCCCGATGGGTAGCGAGTCTTCTTTGTAGCCCTGATTTGCCTTTCCAGGTTGCTTGGTTGGCCAAAAAGGGCGTATGCGTTTTTTCCTGAATATATTCAGGAAAAAACGCATAAGCCCTTTTTGGCCAAGGGCATCATTGTCAACGTTTTGCCGCTTTTCGTGTGCTTTAAAGGCGATTCGAATCTACCTCCTGAAATCTGTTTCCTGCAATTCTGCCTTGATTTCAAATCCTCTTCTTTGCCTTCCCTCAATATATTTGTGGACGAGAGTTATCATTTATAACTCTGCAGGTTTGTGAATTGCAGTGCCCTGAAGCTCCATTTTACAACTCGCTTTTTTGGGAGCTGGCCGCAAAAGCGCAGGATGGCTTCAGGCCCTGTTCCGGTTCCGGGGTCAGGCTGAGCCTGTGGTTAATTCTTCTTCCTGATGGGAAAATAGAGTGACCTGTGCCTGTCCCAACACCAAGAGCTAGTCTCTCACTCGTTCCCCGTCTACCCGTTCATCCTCAGGACAAATTGCAACCTGTACGGAACAGGAGGTTAAAGGTGCTGATGCTCCAAGGAGGGAGATTGTTAGTAAAGCGGCTGGAATGGCGAACCCGGGCACAAGGAGAAGAGAAATGAGGTGCGTTTTAGAAACCTTTCCCCATCACATGGTGTACCATCTTTTTGTTTTCTCATGCATGTTTTCGATGTAGGAAGATGCCCTTGAACCTGGAGATTTGCGACCCATGCGATGGGTACCACGCAGTATTACTTTAAAGGGTCTGCATTTGCTCACCCAACCTCACCAAACCTCTCAGCCCCAAGAGTGTCCACCCTTATGTCTCATCCAGCTGTGGGTCTAGATATGGTCAATCCAGGTTGCATCACAGCCCCTGAACGCATTGTGTAAGAATTTCTCTCTCTTTCACTGTCTTTGTTTCATGGGTTTTTCGAAGTAATTTATTTTTATAATGGGGTTTAGCTGCTTTTCACTCCTGTGTTTATGCCGCTTTACACCCACTTGACACACTAACAGAGAGATATCAATACATAGGTTTTAAGATTATTACTAGTCAGATATATTCTTGTGCGGTGAATAGGGCGTGTTGAGTCCAGTTCCCTGAGCAAGGAGTAGGTCTTGTCTATTACATATTGGGTTTATGGAACGGTATCTGAGCTAATTTGAAACCCTTGTTTTATGTATCACCCCACCTCACCTTTCCCGTTAAGCAGCCATAGTGTGTTTTCTGCATGTGTGACTCTGTTCTGTTTTGTAATTCAGTTCAAGTGTAACGCTTTTTACATTCCCTCTATAAGTGATACCTTATGAGAAGTGTCCTTTTCTGTGTGACTTATTTCACTTAGAATCGTCGTACCTAAATCCACTCATCATGCTGCTACTAGCCTTATGACATTGATTTCATGGCTGAGTGATATTCCATTGTACATAAGGACCACAACTTCTTTATCCATTTTTCTCTTTCCTGGGATATTGAAGGTGGAATGAAGTGGAGGTCCTTGTCAAGAGAGCAGCCCTAAACTTTGGGGTGCTTGTGTCTTGCTGATTTTTCATTTTCCCAATTTATACCCCCATGAGTGGAAGTGCCCTATGCTCTCTAAGCTGTGTTTTTTAGATGTTTCAGGACACACCGTACACTTCTCCAGAGTGGCTGTTGGCAATTTACATCCCGCCCATCAGTGTAGCAAGGCTCCCATTTCTCCATGGCCTGTCCTGCATTTCTGTTTTTGAGACTTTTTTCAGCATGGCCCTTTTGACCGATGGGTAGCGAGTCTTCTTTGTAGCCCTGATTTGCCTTTCTAGGTTGCTTGGTTGGCCAAAAAGGGCGTATGCGTTTTTTCCTGAATATATTCAGGAAAAAACGCATACGCCCTTTTTGGCCAAGGGCATCATTGTCAACGTTTTGCCGCTTTTCGTGTGCTTTAAAGGCGATTCGAATCTACCTCCTGAAATCTGTTTCCTGCAATTCTGCCTTGATTTCAAATCCTCTTCTTTGCCTTCCCTCAATATATTTGTGGACGAGAGTTATCATTTATAACTCTGCAGGTTTGTGAATTGCAGTGCCCTGAAGCTCCATTTTACAACTCGCTTTTTTGGGAGCTGGCCGCAAAAGCGCAGGATGGCTTCAGGCCCTGTTCCGGTTCCGGGGTCAGGCTGAGCCTTTGGTTAATTCTTCTTCCTGATGGGAAAATAGAGTGACCTGTGCCTGTCCCAACACCAAGAGCTAGTCTCTCACTGGTTCCCCGTCTACCCGTTCATCCTCAGGACAAATTGCAACCTGTACGGAACAGGAGGTTAAAGGTGCTGATGCTCCAAGGAGGGAGATTGTTAGTAAAGCGGCTGGAATGGCGAACCCGGGCACAAGGAGAAGAGAAATAAGGTGCGTTTTAGAAACCTTTCCCCATCACATGGTGTACCATCTTTTTGTTTTCTCATGCATGTTTTCGATGTAGGAAGATGCCCTTGAACCTGGAGATTTGCGACCCATGCGATGGGTACCACGCAGTATTACTTTAAAGGGTCTGCATTTGCTCACCCAACCTCACCAAACCTCTCAGCCCCAAGAGTGTCCACCCTTATGTCTCATCCAGCTGTGGGTCTAGATATGGTCAATCCAGGTTGCATCAGAGTCCCTGAACGCATTGTGTAAGAATTTCCATCTCTTTCACTGTCTTTGTTTCATGGGTTTTTCGAAGTAATTTATTTTTATAATGGGGTTTAGCTGCTTTTCACTCCTGTGTTTATGCCGCTTTACACCCACTTGACACACTAACAGAGAGATATCAATACATAGGTTTTAAGATTATTATTAGTCAGATATATTCTTGTGCGGTGAATAGGGCGTGTTGAGTCCAGTTCTCTGAGCAAGGAGTAGGTCTTGTCTATTACATATTGGGTTTATGGAACGGTATCTGAGCTAATTTGAAACCCTTGTTTTATGTATCACCCCACCTCACCTTTCCCGTTAAGCAGCCATAGTGTGTTTTCTGCATGTGTAACTCTGTTCTGTTTTGTAATTCAGTTCAAGTGTAACAGTTTTTATATTCCCTCTATAAGTGGTACCTTATGAGAAGTGTCCTTTTCTGTGTGACTTATTTCACTTAGAATCGTCGTACCTAAATCCACTCATCATGCTGCTACTAGCCTTATGACATTGATTTCATGGCTGAGTGATATTCCATTGCACATAAGGACCACAACTTCTTTATCCATTTTTCTCTTTCCTGGGATATTGAAGGTGGAATGAAGTGGAGGTCCTTGTCAACAGAGCAGCCCTAAACTTTGGGGTGCTTGTGTCTTGCTGATTTTTCATTTTCCCAATTTATACCCCCATGAGTGGAAGTGCCCTATGCTCTCTAAGCTGTGTTTTTTAGATATTTCAGGGCACACCGTACACTTCTCCAGAGTGGCTGTTGGCAATTTACATCCCGCCCATCAGTGTAGCAAGGCTCCCATTTCTCCATGGCCTGTCCTGCATTTCTGGTTTTGAGACTTTTTTCAGCATGGCCCTTTTGACCGATGGGTAGCGAGTCTTCTTTGTAGCGCTGATTTGCCTTTCCAGGTTGCTTGGTTGGCCAAAAAGGGCGTATGCGTTTTTTCCTGAATATATTCAGGAAAAAACGCATACGCCCTTTTTGGCCAAGGGCATCATTGTCAACGTTTTGCCGCTTTTCGTGTGCTTTAAAGGCGATTCGAATCTACCTCCTGAAATCTGTTTCCTGCAATTCTGCCTTGATTTCAAATCCTCTTCTTTGCCTTCCCTCAATATATTTGTGGACGAGAGTTATCATTTATAACTCTGCAGGTTTGTGAATTGCAGTGCCCTGAAGCTCCATTTTACAACTCGCTTTTTTGGGAGCTGGCCGCAAAAGCGCAGGATGGCTTCAGGCCCTGTTCCGGTTCCGGGGTCAGGCTGAGCCTGTGGTTAATTCTTCTTCCTGATGGGAAAATAGAGTGACCTGTGCCTGTCCCAACACCAAGAGCTAGTCTCTCACTCGTTCCCCGTCTACCCGTTCATCCTCAGGACAAATTGCAACCTGTACGGAACAGGAGGTTAAAGGTGCTGATGCTCCAAGGAGGGAGATTGTTAGTAAAGCGGCTGGAATGGCGAACCCGGGCACAAGGAGAAGAGAAATGAGGTGCGTTTTAGAAACCTTTCCCCATCACATGGTGTACCATCTTTTTGTTTTCTCATGCATGTTTTCGATGTAGGAAGATGCCCTTGAACCTGGAGATTTGCGACCCATGCGATGGGTACCACGCAGTATTACTTTAAAGGGTCTGCATTTGCTCACCCAACCTCACCAAACCTCTCAGCCCCAAGAGTGTCCACCCTTATGTCTCATCCAGCTGTGGGTCTAGATATGGTCAATCCAGGTTGCATCAGAGTCCCTGAACGCATTGTGTAAGAATTTCCATCTCTTTCACTGTCTTTGTTTCATGGGTTTTTCGAAGTAATTTATTTTTATAATGGGGTTTAGCTGCTTTTCACTCCTGTGTTTATGCCGCTTTACACCCACTTGACACACTAACAGAGAGATATCAATACATAGGTTTTAAGATTATTATTAGTCAGATATATTCTTGTGCGGTGAATAGGGCGTGTTGAGTCCAGTTCTCTGAGCAAGGAGTAGGTCTTGTCTATTACATATTGGGTTTATGGAACGGTATCTGAGCTAATTTGAAACCCTTGTTTTATGTATCACCCCACCTCACCTTTCCCGTTAAGCAGCCATAGTGTGTTTTCTGCATGTGTAACTCTGTTCTGTTTTGTAATTCAGTTCAAGTGTAACAGTTTTTATATTCCCTCTATAAGTGGTACCTTATGAGAAGTGTCCTTTTCTGTGTGACTTATTTCACTTAGAATCGTCGTACCTAAATCCACTCATCATGCTGCTACTAGCCTTATGACATTGATTTCATGGCTGAGTGATATTCCATTGCACATAAGGACCACAACTTCTTTATCCATTTTTCTCTTTCCTGGGATATTGAAGGTGGAATGAAGTGGAGGTCCTTGTCAACAGAGCAGCCCTAAACTTTGGGGTGCTTGTGTCTTGCTGATTTTTCATTTTCCCAATTTATACCCCCATGAGTGGAAGTGCCCTATGCTCTCTAAGCTGTGTTTTTTAGATATTTCAGGGCACACCGTACACTTCTCCAGAGTGGCTGTTGGCAATTTACATCCCGCCCATCAGTGTAGCAAGGCTCCCATTTCTCCATGGCCTGTCCTGCATTTCTGGTTTTGAGACTTTTTTCAGCATGGCCCTTTTGACCGATGGGTAGCGAGTCTTCTTTGTAGCGCTGATTTGCCTTTCCAGGTTGCTTGGTTGGCCAAAAAGGGCGTATGCGTTTCTTCCTGAATATATTCAGGAAAAAACGCATACGCCCTTTTTGGCCAAGGGCATCATTGTCAACGTTTTGCCGCTTTTCGTGTGCTTTAAAGGCGATTCGAATCTACCTCCTGAAATCTGTTTCCTGCAATTCTGCCTTGATTTCAAATCCTCTTCTTTGCCTTCCCTCAATATATTTGTGGACGAGAGTTATCATTTATAACTCTGCAGGTTTGTGAATTGCAGTGCCCTGAAGCTCCATTTTACAACTCGCTTTTTTGGGAGCTGGCCGCAAAAGCGCAGGATGGCTTCAGGCCCTGTTCCGGTTCCGGGGTCAGGCTGAGCCTGTGGTTAATTCTTCTTCCTGATGGGAAAATAGAGTGACCTGTGCCTGTCCCAACACCAAGAGCTAGTCTCTCACTGGTTCCCCGTCTACCCGTTCATCCTCAGGACAAATTGCAACCTGTACGGAACAGGAGGTTAAAGGTGCTGATGCTCCAAGGAGGGAGATTGTTAGTAAAGCGGCTGGAATGGCGAACCCGGGCACAAGGAGAAGAGAAATGAGGTGCGTTTTAGAAACCTTTCCCCATCACATGGTGTACCATCTTTTTGTTTTCTCATGCATGTTTTCGATGTAGGAAGATGCCCTTGAACCTGGAGATTTGCGACCCATGCGATGGGTACCACGCAGTATTACTTTAAAGGGTCTGCATTTGCTCACCCAACCTCACCAAACCTCTCAGCCCCAAGAGTGTCCACCCTTATGTCTCATCCAGCTGTGGGTCTAGATATGGTCAATCCAGGTTGCATCACAGCCCCTGAACGCATTGTGTAAGAATTTCTCTCTCTTTCACTGTCTTTGTTTCATGGGTTTGTCGAAGTAATTTATTTTTATAATGGGGTTTAGCTGCTTTTCACTCCTGTGTTTATGCCGCTTTACACCCACTTGACACACTAACAGAGAGATATCAATACATAGGTTTTAAGATTATTACTAGTCAGATATATTCTTGTGCGGTGAATAGGGCGTGTTGAGTCCAGTTCTCTGAGCAAGGAGTAGGTCTTGTCTATTACATATTGGGTTTATGGAACGGTATCTGAGCTAATTTGAAACCCTTGTTTTATGTATCACCCCACCTCACCTTTCCCGTTAAGCAGCCATAGTGTGTTTTCTGCATGTGTGACTCTGTTCTGTTTTGTAATTCAGTTCAAGTGTAACGCTTTTTACATTCCCTCTATAAGTGATACCTTATGAGAAGTGTCCTTTTCTGTGTGACTTATTTCACTTAGAATCGTCGTACCTAAATCCACTCATCATGCTGCTACTAGCCTTATGACATTGATTTCATGGCTGAGTGATATTCCATTGTACATAAGGACCACAACTTCTTTATCCATTTTTCTCTTTCCTGGGATATTGAAGGTGGAATGAAGTGGAGGTCCTTGTCAACAGAGCAGCCCTAAACTTTGGGGTGCTTGTGTCTTGCTGATTTTTCATTTTCCCAATTTATACCCCCATGAGTGGAAGTGCCCTATGCTCTCTAAGCTGTGGTTTTTAGATGTTTCAGGACACACCGTACACTTCTCCAGAGTGGCTGTTGGCAATTTACATCCCGCCCATCAGTGTAGCAAGGCTCCCATTTCTCCATGGCCTGTCCTGCATTTCTGTTTTTGAGACTTTTTTCAGCATGGCCGTTTTGCCCGATGGGTAGCGAGTCTTCTTTGTAGCCCTGATTTGCCTTTCCAGGTTGCTTGGTTGGCCAAAAAGGGCGTATGCGTTTTTTCCTGAATATATTCAGGAAAAAACGCATACGCCCTTTTTGGCCAAGGGCATCATTGTCAACGTTTTGCCGCTTTTCGTGTGCTTTAAAGGCGATTCGAATCTACCTCCTGAAATCTGTTTCCTGCAATTCTGCCTTGATTTCAAATCCTCTTCTTTGCCTTCCCTCAATATATTTGTGGACGAGAGTTATCATTTATAACTCTGCAGGTTTGTGAATTGCAGTGCCCTGAAGCTCCATTTTACAACTCGCTTTTTTGGGAGCTGGCCGCAAAAGCGCAGGATGGCTTCAGGCCCTGTTCCGGTTCCGGGGTCAGGCTGAGCCTGTGGTTAATTCTTCTTCCTGATGGGAAAATAGAGTGACCTGTGCCTGTCCCAACACCAAGAGCTAGTCTCTCACTCGTTCCCCGTCTACCCGTTCATCCTCAGGACAAATTGCAACCTGTACGGAACAGGAGGTTAAAGGTGCTGATGCTCCAAGGAGGGAGATTGTTAGTAAAGCGGCTGGAATGGCGAACCCGGGCACAAGGAGAAGAGAAATGAGGTGCGTTTTAGAAACCTTTCCCCATCACATGGTGTACCATCTTTTTGTTTTCTCATGCATGTTTTCGATGTAGGAAGATGCCCTTGAACCTGGAGATTTGCGACCCATGCGATGGGTACCACGCAGTATTACTTTAAAGGGTCTGCATTTGCTCACCCAACCTCACCAAACCTCTCAGCCCCAAGAGTGTCCACCCTTATGTCTCATCCAGCTGTGGGTCTAGATATGGTCAATCCAGGTTGCATCACAGCCCCTGAACGCATTGTGTAAGAATTTCTCTCTCTTTCACTGTCTTTGTTTCATGGGTTTTTCGAAGTAATTTATTTTTATAATGGGGTTTAGCTGCTTTTCACTCCTGTGTTTATGCCGCTTTACACCCACTTGACACACTAACAGAGAGATATCAATACATAGGTTTTAAGATTATTACTAGTCAGATATATTCTTGTGCGGTGAATAGGGCGTGTTGAGTCCAGTTCCCTGAGCAAGGAGTAGGTCTTGTCTATTACATATTGGGTTTATGGAACGGTATCTGAGCTAATTTGAAACCCTTGTTTTATGTATCACCCCACCTCACCTTTCCCGTTAAGCAGCCATAGTGTGTTTTCTGCATGTGTGACTCTGTTCTGTTTTGTAATTCAGTTCAAGTGTAACGCTTTTTACATTCCCTCTATAAGTGATACCTTATGAGAAGTGTCCTTTTCTGTGTGACTTATTTCACTTAGAATCGTCGTACCTAAATCCACTCATCATGCTGCTACTAGCCTTATGACATTGATTTCATGGCTGAGTGATATTCCATTGTACATAAGGACCACAACTTCTTTATCCATTTTTCTCTTTCCTGGGATATTGAAGGTGGAATGAAGTGGAGGTCCTTGTCAAGAGAGCAGCCCTAAACTTTGGGGTGCTTGTGTCTTGCTGATTTTTCATTTTCCCAATTTATACCCCCATGAGTGGAAGTGCCCTATGCTCTCTAAGCTGTGTTTTTTAGATGTTTCAGGACACACCGTACACTTCTCCAGAGTGGCTGTTGGCAATTTACATCCCGCCCATCAGTGTAGCAAGGCTCCCATTTCTCCATGGCCTGTCCTGCATTTCTGTTTTTGAGACTTTTTTCAGCATGGCCCTTTTGACCGATGGGTAGCGAGTCTTCTTTGTAGCCCTGATTTGCCTTTCTAGGTTGCTTGGTTGGCCAAAAAGGGCGTATGCGTTTTTTCCTGAATATATTGAGGAAAAAACGCATACGCCCTTTTTGGCCAAGGGCATCATTGTCAACGTTTTGCCGCTTTTCGTGTGCTTTAAAGGCGATTCGAATCTACCTCCTGAAATCTGTTTCCTGCAATTCTGCCTTGATTTCAAATCCTCTTCTTTGCCTTCCCTCAATATATTTGTGGACGAGAGTTATCATTTATAACTCTGCAGGTTTGTGAATTGCAGTGCCCTGAAGCTCCATTTTACAACTCGCTTTTTTGGGAGCTGGCCGCAAAAGCGCAGGTTGGCTTCAGGCCCTGTTCTGGTTCCGGGGAGGAGGATGAGCCTGTGGTTAATTCTTCTTCCTGATGGGAAAATAGAGTGACCTGTGCCTGTCCCAACACCAAGAGCTAGTCTCTCACTCGTTCCCCGTCTACCCGTTCATCCTCAGGACAAATTGCAACCTGTACGGAACAGGAGGTTAAAGGTGCTGATGCTCCAAGGAGGGAGATTGTTAGTAAAGCGGCTGGAATGGCGAACCCGGGCACAAGGAGAAGAGAAATGAGGTGCGTTTTAGAAACCTTTCCCCATCACATGGTGTACCATCTTTTTGTTTTCTCATGCATGTTTTCGATGTAGGAAGATGCCCTTGAACCTGGAGATTTGCGACCCATGCGATGGGTACCACGCAGTATTACTTTAAAGGGTCTGCATTTGCTCACCCAACCTCACCAAACCTCTCAGCCCTAAGAGTGTCCACCCTTATGTCTCATCCAGCTGTGGGTCTAGATATGGTCAATCCAGGTTGCATCACAGCCCCTGAACACATTGTGTAAGAATTTCTCTCTCTTTCACTGTCTTTGTTTCATGGGTTTTTCGAAGTAATTTATTTTTATAATGGGGTTTAGCTGCTTTTCACTCCTGTGTTTATGCCGCTTTACACCCACTTGACACACTAACAGAGAGATATCAATACATAGGTTTTAAGATTATTACTAGTCAGATATATTCTTGTGCGGTGAATAGGGCGTGTTGAGTCCAGTTCTCTGAGCAAGGAGTAGGTCTTGTCTATTCCATATTGGGTTTATGGAACGGTATCTGAGCTAATTTGAAACCCTTGTTTTATGTATCACCCCACCTCACCTTTCCCGTTAAGCAGCCATAGTGTGCTTTCTGCATGTGTGACTCTGTTCTGTTTTGTAATTCAGTTCAAGTGTAACGCTTTTTACATTCCCTCTATAAGTGATACCTTATGAGAAGTGTCCTTTTCTGTGTGACTTATTTCACTTAGAATCGTCGTACCTAAATCCACTCATCATGCTGCTACTAGCCTTATGACATTGATTTCATGGCTGAGTGATATTCCATTGTACATAAGGACCACAACTTCTTCATCCATTTTTCTCTTTCCTGGGATATTGAAGGTGGAATGAAGTGGAGGTCCTTGTCAACAGAGCAGCCCTAAACTTTGGGGTGCTTGTGTCTTGCTGATTTTTCATTTTCCCAATTTATACCCCCATGAGTGGAAGTGCCCTATGCTCTCTAAGCTGTGTTTTTTAGATGTTTCAGGACACACCGTACACTTCTCCAGAGTGGCTGTTGGCAATTTACATCCCGCCCATCAGTGTAGGAAGGCTCCCATTTCTCCATGGCCTGTCCTGCATTTCTGTTTTTGAGACTTTTTTCAGCATGGCCGTTTTGCCCGATGGGTAGCGAGTCTTCTTTGTAGCCCTGATTTGCCTTTCCAGGTTGCTTGGTTGGCCAAAAAGGGCGTATGCGTTTTTTCCTGAATATATTCAGGAAAAAACGCATACGCCCTTTTTGGCCAAGGGCATCATTGTCAACGTTTTGCCGCTTTTCGTGTGCTTTAAACGCGATTCAAATCTACCTCCTGAAATCTGTTTCCTGCAATTCTGCCTTGATTTCAAATCCTCTTCTTTGCCTTCCCTCAATATATTTGTGGACGAGAGTTATCATTTATAACTCTGCAGGTTTGTGAATTGCAGTGCCCTGAAGCTCCATTTTACAACTCGCTTTTTTGGGAGCTGGCCGCAAAAGCGCAGGATGGCTTCAGGCCCTGTTCCGGTTCCGGGGTCAGGCTGAGCCTTTGGTTAATTCTTCTTCCTGATGGGAAAATAGAGTGACCTGTGCCTGTCCCAACCCCAAGAGCTAGTCTCTCACTCGTTCCCCGTCTACCCGTTCATCCTCAGGACAAATTGCAACCTGTACGGAACAGGAGGTTAAAGGTGCTGATGCTCCAAGTAGGGAGATTGTTAGTAAAGCGGCTGGAATGGCGAACCCGGGCACAAGGAGAAGAGAAATAAGGTGCGTTTTAGAAACCTTTCCCCATCACATGGTGTACCATCTTTTTGTTTTCTCATGCATGTTTTCGATGTAGGAAGATGCCCTTGAACCTGGAGATTTGCGACCCATGCGATGGGTACCACGCAGTATTACTTTAAAGGGTCTGCATTTGCTCACCCAACCTCACCAAACCTCTCAGCCCCAAGAGTGTCCACCCTTATGTCTCATCCAGCTGTGGGTCTAGATATGGTCAATCCAGGTTGCATCACAGCCCCTGAACGCATTGTGTAAGAATTTCTCTCTCTTTCACTGTCTTTGTTTCATGGGTTTTTCGAAGTAATTTATTTTTATAATGGGGTTTAGCTGCTTTTCACTCCTGTGTTTATGCCGCTTTACACCCACTTGACACACTAACAGAGAGATATCAATACATAGGTTTTAAGATTATTATTAGTCAGATATATTCTTGTGCGGTGAATAGGGCGTGTTGAGTCCAGTTCTCTGAGCAAGGAGTAGGTCTTGTCTATTACATATTGGGTTTATGGAACGGTATCTGAGCTAATTTGAAACCCTTGTTTTATGTATCACCCCACCTCACCTTTCCCGTTAAGCAGCCATAGTGTTTTTTCTGCATGTGTTAACTCTGTTCTGTTTTGTAATTCAGTTCAAGTGTAACAGTTTTTATATTCCCTCTATAAGTGGTACCTTATGAGAAGTGTCCTTTTCTGTGTGACTTATTTCACTTAGAATCGTCGTACCTAAATCCACTCATCATGCTGCTACTAGCCTTATGACATTGATTTCATGGCTGAGTGATATTCCATTGCACATAAGGACCACAACTTCTTTATCCATTTTTCTCTTTCCTGGGATATTGAAGGTGGAATGAAGTGGAGGTCCTTGTCAACAGAGCAGCCCTAAACTTTGGGGTGCTTGTGTCTTGCTGATTTTTCATTTTCCCAATTTATACCCCCATGAGTGGAAGTGCCCTATGCTCTCTAAGCTGTGTTTTTTAGATATTTCAGGGCACACCGTACACTTCTCCAGAGTGGCTGTTGGCAATTTACATCCCGCCCATCAGTGTAGCAAGGCTCCCATTTCTCCATGGCCTGTCCTGCATTTCTGGTTTTGAGACTTTTTTCAGCATGGCCCTTTTGACCGATGGGTAGCGAGTCTTCTTTGTAGCACTAATTTGCCTTTCCAGGTTGCTTGGTTGGCCAAAAAGGGCGTATGCGTTTTTTCCTGAATATATTCAGGAAAAAACGCATACGCCCTTTTTGGCCAAGGGCATCATTGTCAACGTTTTGCCGCTTTTCATGTGCTTTAAAGGCGATTCGAATCTACCTCCTGAAATCTGTTTCCTGCAATTCTGCCTTAATTTCAAATCCTCTTCTTTGCCTTCCCTCAATATATTTGTGGACGAGAGTTATCATTTATAACTCTGCAGGTTTGTGAATTGCAGTGCCCTGAAGCTCCATTTTACAACTCGCTTTTTTGGGAGCTGGCCGCAAAAGCGCAGGATGGCTTCAGGCCCTGTTCTGGTTCCGGGGGGGAGGATGAGCCTGTGGTTAATTCTTCTTCCTGATGGGAAAATAGACTGACCTGTGCCTGTCCCAACACCAAGAGCTAGTCTCTCACTGGTTCCCCGTCTACCCGTTCATCCTCAGGACAAATTGCAACCTGTACGGAACAGGAGGTTAAAGGTGCTGATGCTCCAAGTAGGGAGATTGTTAGTAAAGCGGCTGGAATGGCGAACCCGGGCACAAGGAGAAGAGAAATGAGGTGCGTTTTAGAAACCTTTCCGCATCACATGGTGTACCACCTTTTTGTTTTCTCATGCATGTTTTCGATGTAGGAAGATGCCCTTGAACCTGGAGATTTGGGACCCATGCGTTGGGTACCACGCAGGATTACTTTAAAGGGTCTGCGTTTGCTCACCCAACCTCACCAAACCTCTCAGCCCCAAGAGTGTCCACCCTTATGTCTCATCCAGCTGTGGGTCTAGATATGGTCAATCCAGGTTGCATCACAGCCCCTGAACGCATTGTGTGAGAATTTTTCTCTCTTTCACTGTCTTTGTTTCATGGGTTTTTCAAAGTAATTTATTTTTATAATGGGGTTTAGCTGCTTTTCACTGCTGTGTTTATGCCGCTTTACACCCAATTGACACACTAACAGAGAGATATCAATACATAGGTTTTAAGATTATTACTAGTCAGATATATTCTTGTGCGGTGAATAGGGCGTGTTGAGTCCAGTTCTCTGAGCAAGGAGTAGGTCTTGTCTATTACATATTGGGTTTATGGAACGGTATCTGAGCTAATTTGAAACCATTGTTTTATGTATCACCCCACCTCACCTTTCCCGTTAAGCAGCCATAGTGTGTTTTCTGCATGTGTGACTCTGTTCTGTTTTGTAATTCAGTTCAAGTGTAACAGTTTTTACATTCCCTCTATAAGTGATACCTTATGAGAAGTGTCCTTTTCTGTGTGACTTATTTCACTTAGAATCGTCGTACCTAAATCCACTCATCATGCTGCTACTAGCCTTATGACATTGATTTCATGGCTGAGTGATATTCCATTGTACATAAGGACCACAACTTCTTTATCCATTTTTCTCTTTCCTTGGATATTGAAGGTGGAATGAAGTGGAGGTCCTTGTCAAGAGAGCAGCCCTAAACTTTGGGGTGCTTGTGTCTTGCTGATTTTTCATTTTCCCAATTTATACCCCCATGAGTGGAAGTGCCCTATGCTCTCTAAGCTGTGTTTTTTAGATGTTTCAGGACACACCGTACACTTCTCCAGAGTGGCTGTTGGCAATTTACATCCCGCCCATCAGTGTAGCAAGGCTCCCATTTCTCCATGGCCTGTCCTGCATTTCTGGTTTTGACACGTTTTTCAGCATGGCCCTTTTGACCGATGGGTAGTGAGTCTTCTTTATAGCGCTGATTTGCCTTTCCAGGTTGCTTGGTTGGCCAAAAAGGGCGTATGCGTTTTTTCCTGAATATATTCAGGAAAAAACGCATACGCCCTTTTTGGCCAAGGGCATCATTGTCAACGTTTTGCCGCTTTTCATGTGCTTTAAAGGCGATTCGAATCTACCTCCTGAAATCTGTTTCCTGCAATTCTGCCTTGATTTCAAATCCTCTTCTTTGCCTTCCCTCAATATATTTGTGGACGAGAGTTATCATTTATAACTCTGCAGGTTTGTGAATTGCAGTGCCCTGAAGCTCCATTTTACAACGCGCTTTTTTGGGAGCTGGCCGCAAAAGCGCAGGATGGCTTCAGGCCCTGTTCCGGTTCCGGGGTCAGGCTGAGCCTGTGGTTAATTCTTCTTCCTGATGGGATAATAGAGTGACCTGTGCCTGTCCCAAAAGAAGAGCTAGTCTCTCACTCGTTCCCCGTCTACCCGTTCATCCTCAGGACAAATTGCAACCTGTACGGAATAGGAGGTTAAAGGTGCTGATGCTCCAAGTAGGGAGATTGTTAGTAAAGCGGCTGGAATGGCGAACCCGGGCACAAGGAGAAGAGAAATGAGGTGCGTTTTAGAAACCTTTCCCCATCACATGGTGTGCCATCATTTTGTTTTCTCATGCATGTTTTCAATGTAGGAATATGCCCTTGAACCTGGAGATTTGGGACCCATGCGATGGGTACCACGCAGTATTACTTTAAAGGGTCTGCATTTGCTCACCCAACCTCACCAATCCTCTCAGCCCCAAGAGTGTCCACCCTTATGTCTCATCCAGCTGTGGGACTAGATATGGTCAATCCAGGTTGCATCACAGCCCCTGAACGCATTGTGTAAGAATTTCTCTCTCTTTCACTGTCTTTGTTTCATGGGTTTTTCGAAGTAATTCATTTTTATAATGGGGTTTAGCTGCTTTTCACTGCTGTGTTTATGCCGCTTTACACCCACTTGACACACTAACAGAGAGATATCAATACATAGGTTTTAAGATTATTACTAGTCAGATATATTCTTGTGCGGTGAATAGGGGGTGTTGAGTCCAGTTCTCTGAGCAAGGAGTAGGTCTTGTCTATTACATATTGGGTTTATGGAACGGTATCTGAGCTAATTTGAAACCCTTGTTTTATGTATCACCCCACCTCACCTTTCCCGTTAAGCAGCCATAGTGTGTTTTCTGCCTGTGTAACTCTGTTCTGTTTTGTAATTCAGTTCAAGTGTAACAGTTTTTATATTCCCTCTATATGTGGTACCTTATGAGAAGTGTCCTTTTCTGTGTGACTTATTTCACTTAGAATCGTCGTACCTAAATCCACTCATCATGCTGCTACTAGCCTTATGACATTGATTTCATGGCTGAGTGATATTCCATTGTACATAAGGACCACAATTTCTTTATCCATTTTTTTCTTTCCTGGGATATTGAAGGTGGAATGAAGTGGAGGTCCTTGTCAACAGAGCAGCCCTAAACTTTGGGGTGCTTGTGTCTTGCTGATTTTTCATTTTCCCAATTTATACCCCCATGAGTGGAAGTGCCCTATGCTCTCTAAGCTGTGTTTTTTAGATGTTTCAGGACACACCGTACACTTCTCCAGAGTGGCTGTTGGCAATTTACATCCCGCCCATCAGTGTAGCAAGGCTCCCATTTCTCCATGGCCTGTCCTGCATTTCTGTTTTTGAGACTTTTTTCAGCATGGCCCTTTTGACCGATGGGTAGCGAGTCTTCTTTGTAGCCCTGATTTGCCTTTCTAGGTTGCTTGGTTGGCCAAAAAGGGCGTATGCGTTTTTTCCTGAATATATTCAGGAAAAAACGCATACGCCCTTTTTGGCCAAGGGCATCATTGTCAACGTTTTGCCGCTTTTCGTGTGCTTTAAAGGCGATTCGAATCTACCTCCTGAAATCTGTTTCCTGCAATTCTGCCTTGATTTCAAATCCTCTTCTTTGCCTTCCCTCAATATATTTGTGGACGAGAGTTATCATTTATAACTCTGCAGGTTTGTGAATTGCAGTGCCCTGAAGCTCCATTTTACAACTCGCTTTTTTGGGAGCTGGCCGCAAAAGCGCAGGTTGGCTTCAGGCCCTGTTCTGGTTCCGGGGAGGAGGATGAGCCTGTGGTTAATGCTTCTTCCTGATGGGAAAATAGAGTGACCTGTGCCTGTCCCAACACCAAGAGCTAGTCTCTCACTCGTTCCCCGTCTACCCGTTCATCCTCAGGACAAATTGCAACCTGTACGGAACAGGAGGTTAAAGGTGCTGATGCTCCAAGGAGGGAGATTGTTAGTAAAGCGGCTGGAATGGCGAACCCGGGCACAAGGAGAAGAGAAATGAGGTGCGTTTTAGAAACCTTTCCCCATCACATGGTGTACCATCTTTTTGTTTTCTCATGCATGTTTTCGATGTAGGAAGATGCCCTTGAACCTGGAGATTTGCGACCCATGCGATGGGTACCACGCAGTATTACTTTAAAGGGTCTGCATTTGCTCACCCAACCTCACCAATCCTCTCAGCCCTAAGAGTGTCCACCCTTATGTCTCATCCAGCTGTGGGTCTAGATATGGTCAATCCAGGTTGCATCACAGCCCCTGAACACATTGTGTAAGAATTTCTCTCTCTTTCACTGTCTTTGTTTCATGGGTTTTTCGAAGTAATTTATTTTTATAATGGGGTTTAGCTGCTTTTCACTCCTGTGTTTATGCCGCTTTACACCCACTTGACACACTAACAGAGAGATATCAATACATAGGTTTTAAGATTATTACTAGTCAGATATATTCTTGTGCGGTGAATAGGGCGTGTTGAGTCCAGTTCTCTGAGCAAGGAGTAGGTCTTGTCTATTCCATATTGGGTTTATGGAACGGTATCTGAGCTAATTTGAAACCCTTGTTTTATGTATCACCCCACCTCACCTTTCCCGTTAAGCAGCCATAGTGTGCTTTCTGCATGTGTGACTCTGTTCTGTTTTGTAATTCAGTTCAAGTGTAACGCTTTTTACATTCCCTCTATAAGTGATACCTTATGAGAAGTGTCCTTTTCTGTGTGACTTATTTCACTTAGAATCGTCGTACCTAAATCCACTCATCATGCTGCTACTAGCCTTATGACATTGATTTCATGGCTGAGTGATATTCCATTGTACATAAGGACCACAACTTCTTCATCCATTTTTCTCTTTCCTGGGATATTGAAGGTGGAATGAAGTGGAGGTCCTTGTCAACAGAGCAGCCCTAAACTTTGGGGTGCTTGTGTCTTGCTGATTTTTCATTTTCCCAATTTATACCCCCATGAGTGGAAGTGCCCTATGCTCTCTAAGCTGTGTTTTTTAGATGTTTCAGGACACACCGTACACTTCTCCAGAGTGGCTGTTGGCAATTTACATCCCGCCCATCAGTGTAGGAAGGCTCCCATTTCTCCATGGCCTGTCCTGCATTTCTGTTTTTGAGACTTTTTTCAGCATGGCCGTTTTGCCCGATGGGTAGCGAGTCTTCTTTGTAGCCCTGATTTGCCTTTCCAGGTTGCTTGGTTGGCCAAAAAGGGCGTATGCGTTTTTTCCTGAATATATTCAGGAAAAAACGCATACGCCCTTTTTGGCCAAGGGCATCATTGTCAACGTTTTGCCGCTTTTCGTGTGCTTTAAAGGCGATTCGAATCTACCTCCTGAAATCTGTTTCCTGCAATTCTGCCTTGATTTCAAATCCTCTTCTTTGCCTTCCCTCAATATATTTGTGGACGAGAGTTATCATTTATAACTCTGCAGGTTTGTGAATTGCAGTGCCCTGAAGCTCCATTTTACAACTCGCTTTTTTGGGAGCTGGCCGCAAAAGCGCAGGATGGCTTCAGGCCCTGTTCCGGTTCCGGGGTCAGGCTGAGCCTTTGGTTAATTCTTCTTCCTGATGGGAAAATAGAGTGACCTGTGCCTGTCCCAACACCAAGAGCTAGTCTCTCACTGGTTCCCCGTCTACCCGTTCATCCTCAGGACAAATTGCAACCTGTACGGAACAGGAGGTTAAAGGTGCTGATGCTCCAAGGAGGGAGATTGTTAGTAAAGCGGCTGGAATGGCGAACCCGGGCACAAGGAGAAGAGAAATAAGGTGCGTTTTAGAAACCTTTCCCCATCACATGGTGTACCATCTTTTTGTTTTCTCATGCATGTTTTCGATGTAGGAAGATGCCCTTGAACCTGGAGATTTGCGACCCATGCGATGGGTACCACGCAGTATTACTTTAAAGGGTCTGCATTTGCTCACCCAACCTCACCAAACCTCTCAGCCCCAAGAGTGTCCACCCTTATGTCTCATCCAGCTGTGGGTCTAGATATGGTCAATCCAGGTTGCATCACAGCCCCTGAACGCATTGTGTAAGAATTTCTCTCTCTTTCACTGTCTTTGTTTCATGGGTTTTTCGAAGTAATTTATTTTTATAATGGGGTTTAGCTGCTTTTCACTCCTGTGTTTATGCCGCTTTACACCCACTTGACACACTAACAGAGAGATATCAATACATAGGTTTTAAGATTATTATTAGTCAGATATATTCTTGTGCGGTGAATAGGGCGTGTTGAGTCCAGTTCTCTGAGCAAGGAGTAGGTCTTGTCTATTACATATTGGGTTTATGGAACGGTATCTGAGCTAATTTGAAACCCTTGTTTTATGTATCACCCCACCTCACCTTTCCCGTTAAGCAGCCATAGTGTGTTTTCTGCATGTGTAACTCTGTTCTGTTTTGTAATTCAGTTCAAGTGTAACAGTTTTTATACTCCCTCTATAAGTGGTACCTTATGAGAAGTGTCCTTTTCTGTGTGACTTATTTCACTTAGAATCGTCGTACCTAAATCCACTCATCATGCTGCTACTAGCCTTATGACATTGATTTCATGGCTGAGTGATATTCCATTGCACATAAGGACCACAACTTCTTTATCCATTTTTCTCTTTCCTGGGATATTGAAGGTGGAATGAAGTGGAGGTCCTTGTCAACAGAGCAGCCCTAAACTTTGGGGTGCTTGTGTCTTGCTGATTTTTCATTTTCCCAATTTATACCCCCATGAGTGGAAGTGCCCTATGCTCTCTAAGCTGTGTTTTTTAGATATTTCAGGGCACACCGTACACTTCTCCAGAGTGGCTGTTGGCAATTTACATCCCGCCCATCAGTGTAGCAAGGCTCCCATTTCTCCATGGCCTGTCCTGCATTTCTGGTTTTGAGACTTTTTTCAGCATTGCCCTTTTGACCGATGGGTAGCGAGTCTTCTTTGTAGCACTAATTTGCCTTTCCAGGTTGCTTGGTTGGCCAAAAAGGGCGTATGCGTTTTTTCCTGAATATATTCAGGAAAAAACGCATACGCCCTTTTTGGCCAAGGGCATCATTGTCAACGTTTTGCCGCTTTTCATGTGCTTTAAAGGCGATTCGAATCTACCTCCTGAAATCTGTTTCCTGCAATTCTGCCTTAATTTCAAATCCTCTTCTTTGCCTTCCCTCAATATATTTGTGGACGAGAGTTATCATTTATAACTCTGCAGGTTTGTGAATTGCAGTGCCCTGAAGCTCCATTTTACAACTCGCTTTTTTGGGAGCTGGCCGCAAAAGCGCAGGATGGCTTCAGGCCCTGTTCTGGTTCCGGGGGGGAGGATGAGCCTGTGGTTAATTCTTCTTCCTGATGGGAAAATAGAGTGACCTGTGCCTGTCCCAACACCAAGAGCTAGTCTCTCACTGGTTCCCCGTCTACCCGTTCATCCTCAGGACAAATTGCAACCTGTACGGAACAGGAGGTTAAAGGTGCTGATGCTCCAAGTAGGGAGATTGTTAGTAAAGCGGCTGGAATGGCGAACCCGGGCACAAGGAGAAGAGAAATGAGGTGCGTTTTAGAAACCTTTCCGCATCACATGGTGTACCACCTTTTTGTTTTCTCATGCATGTTTTCGATGTAGGAAGATGCCCTTGAACCTGGAGATTTGGGACCCATGCGTTGGGTACCACGCAGGATTACTTTAAAGGGTCTGCGTTTGCTCACCCAACCTCACCAAACCTCTCAGCCCCAAGAGTGTCCACCCTTATGTCTCATCCAGCTGTGGGTCTAGATATGGTCAATCCAGGTTGCATCACAGCCCCTGAACGCATTGTGTGAGAATTTTTCTCTCTTTCACTGTCTTTGTTTCATGGGTTTTTCAAAGTAATTTATTTTTATAATGGGGTTTAGCTGCTTTTCACTGCTGTGTTTATGCCGCTTTACACCCAATTGACACACTAACAGAGAGATATCAATACATAGGTTTTAAGATTATTACTAGTCAGATATATTCTTGTGCGGTGAATAGGGCGTGTTGAGTCCAGTTCTCTGAGCAAGGAGTAGGTCTTGTCTATTACATATTGGGTTTATGGAACGGTATCTGAGCTAATTTGAAACCATTGTTTTATGTATCACCCCACCTCACCTTTCCGTTAAGCAGCCATAGTGTGTTTTCTGCATGTGTGACTCTGTTCTGTTTTGTAATTCAGTTCAAGTGTAACAGTTTTTACATTCCCTCTATAAGTGATACCTTATGAGAAGTGTCCTTTTCTGTGTGACTTATTTCACTTAGAATCGTCGTACCTAAATCCACTCATCATGCTGCTACTAGCCTTATGACATTGATTTCATGGCTGAGTGATATTCCATTGTACATAAGGACCACAACTTCTTTATCCATTTTTCTCTTTCCTGGGATATTGAAGGTGGAATGAAGTGGAGGTCCTTGTCAAGAGAGCAGCCCTAAACTTTGGGGTGCTTGTGTCTTGCTGATTTTTCATTTTCCCAATTTATACCCCCATGAGTGGAAGTGCCCTATGCTCTCTAAGCTGTGTTTTTTAGATGTTTCAGGACACACCGTACACTTCTCCAGAGTGGCTGTTGGCAATTTACATCCCGCCCATCAGTGTAGCAAGGCTCCCATTTCTCCATGGCCTGTCCTGCATTTCTGGTTTTGACACGTTTTTCAGCATGGCCCTTTGACCGATGGGTAGTGAGTCTTCTTTATAGCGCTGATTTGCCTTTCCAGGTTGCTTGGTTGGCCAAAAAGGGCGTATGCGTTTTTTCCTGAATATATTCAGGAAAAAACGCATACGCCCTTTTTGGCCAAGGGCATCATTGTCAACGTTTTGCCGCTTTTCATGTGCTTTAAAGGCGATTCGAATCTACCTCCTGAAATCTGTTTCCTGCAATTCTGCCTTGATTTCAAATCCTCTTCTTTGCCTTCCCTCAATATATTTGTGGACGAGAGTTATCATTTATAACTCTGCAGGTTTGTGAATTGCAGTGCCCTGAAGCTCCATTTTACAACGCGCTTTTTTGGGAGCTGGCCGCAAAAGCGCAGGATGGCTTCAGGCCCTGTTCCGGTTCCGGGGTCAGGCTGAGCCTGTGGTTAATTCTTCTTCCTGATGGGATAATAGAGTGACCTGTGCCTGTCCCAAAAGAAGAGCTAGTCTCTCACTCGTTCCCCGTCTACCCGTTCATCCTCAGGACAAATTGCAACCTGTACGGAATAGGAGGTTAAAGGTGCTGATGCTCCAAGTAGGGAGATTGTTAGTAAAGCGGCTGGAATGGCGAACCCGGGCACAAGGAGAAGAGAAATGAGGTGCGTTTTAGAAACCTTTCCCCATCACATGGTGTGCCATCATTTTGTTTTCTCATGCATGTTTTCAATGTAGGAATATGCCCTTGAACCTGGAGATTTGGGACCCATGCGATGGGTACCACGCAGTATTACTTTAAAGGGTCTGCATTTGCTCACCCAACCTCACCAATCCTCTCAGCCCGAAGAGTGTCCACCCTTATGTCTCATCCAGCTGTGGGACTAGATATGGTCAATCCAGGTTGCATCACAGCCCCTGAACGCATTGTGTAAGAATTTCTCTCTCTTTCACTGTCTTTGTTTCATGGGTTTTTCGAAGTAATTCATTTTTATAATGGGGTTTAGCTGCTTTTCACTGCTGTGTTTATGCCGCTTTACACCCACTTGACACACTAACAGAGAGATATCAATACATAGGTTTTAAGATTATTACTAGTCAGATATATTCTTGTGCGGTGAATAGGGGGTGTTGAGTCCAGTTCTCTGAGCAAGGAGTAGGTCTTGTCTATTACATATTGGGTTTATGGAACGGTATCTGAGCTAATTTGAAACCCTTGTTTTATGTATCACCCCACCTCACCTTTCCCGTTAAGCAGCCATAGTGTGTTTTCTGCATGTGTAACTCTGTTCTGTTTTGTAATTCAGTTCAAGTGTAACAGTTTTTATATTCCCTCTATATGTGGTACCTTATGAGAAGTGTCCTTTTCTGTGTGACTTATTTCACTTAGAATCGTCGTACCTAAATCCACTCATCATGCTGCTACTAGCCTTATGACATTGATTTCATGGCTGAGTGATATTCCATTGTACATAAGGACCACAATTTCTTTATCCATTTTTTTCTTTCCTGGGATATTGAAGGTGGAATGAAGTGGAGGTCCTTGTCAACAGAGCAGCCCTAAACTTTGGGGTGCTTGTGTCTTGCTGATTTTTCATTTTCCCAATTTATACCCCCATGAGTGGAAGTGCCCTATGCTCTCTAAGCTGTGTTTTTTAGATGTTTCAGGACACACCGTACACTTCTCCAGAGTGGCTGTTGGCAATTTACATCCCGCCCATCAGTGTAGCAAGGCTCCCATTTCTCCATGGCCTGTCCTGCATTTCTGTTTTTGAGACTTTTTTCAGCATGGCCCTTTTGACCGATGGGTAGCGAGTCTTCTTTGTAGCCCTGATTTGCCTTTCTAGGTTGCTTGGTTGGCCAAAAAGGGCGTATGCGTTTTTTCCTGAATATATTCAGGAAAAAACGCATACGCCCTTTTTGGCCAAGGGCATCATTGTCAACGTTTTGCCGCTTTTCGTGTGCTTTAAAGGCGATTCGAATCTACCTCCTGAAATCTGTTTCCTGCAATTCTGCCTTGATTTCAAATCCTCTTCTTTGCCTTCCCTCAATATATTTGTGGACGAGAGTTATCATTTATAACTCTGCAGGTTTGTGAATTGCAGTGCCCTGAAGCTCCATTTTACAACTCGCTTTTTTGGGAGCTGGCCGCAAAAGCGCAGGTTGGCTTCAGGCCCTGTTCTGGTTCCGGGGAGGAGGATGAGCCTGTGGTTAATGCTTCTTCCTGATGGGAAAATAGAGTGACCTGTGCCTGTCCCAACACCAAGAGCTAGTCTCTCACTCGTTCCCCGTCTACCCGTTCATCCTCAGGACAAATTGCAACCTGTACGGAACAGGAGGTTAAAGGTGCTGATGCTCCAAGGAGGGAGATTGTTAGTAAAGCGGCTGGAATGGCGAACCCGGGCACAAGGAGAAGAGAAATGAGGTGCGTTTTAGAAACCTTTCCCCATCACATGGTGTACCATCTTTTTGTTTTCTCATGCATGTTTTCGATGTAGGAAGATGCCCTTGAACCTGGAGATTTGCGACCCATGCGATGGGTACCACGCAGTATTACTTTAAAGGGTCTGCATTTGCTCACACCAACCTCACCAATCCTCTCAGCCCTAAGAGTGTCCACCCTTATGTCTCATCCAGCTGTGGGTCTAGATATGGTCAATCCAGGTTGCATCACAGCCCCTGAACGCATTGTGTAAGAATTTCTCTCTCTTTCACTGTCTTTGTTTCATGGGTTTTTCGAAGTAATTTATTTTTATAATGGGGTTTAGCTGCTTTTCACTCCTGTGTTTATGCCGCTTTACACCCACTTGACACACTAACAGAGAGATATCAATACATAGGTTTTAAGATTATTACTAGTCAGATATATTCTTGTGCGGTGAATAGGGCGTGTTGAGTCCAGTTCTCTGAGCAAGGAGTAGGTCTTGTCTATTCCATATTGGGTTTATGGAACGGTATCTGAGCTAATTTGAAACCCTTGTTTTATGTATCACCCCACCTCACCTTTCCCGTTAAGCAGCCATAGTGTGCTTTCTGCATGTGTGACTCTGTTCTGTTTTGTAATTCAGTTCAAGTGTAACGCTTTTTACATTCCCTCTATAAGTGATACCTTATGAGAAGTGTCCTTTTCTGTGTGACTTATTTCACTTAGAATCGTCGTACCTAAATCCACTCATCATGCTGCTACTAGCCTTATGACATTGATTTCATGGCTGAGTGATATTCCATTGTACATAAGGACCACAACTTCTTCATCCATTTTTCTCTTTCCTGGGATATTGAAGGTGGAATGAAGTGGAGGTCCTTGTCAACAGAGCAGCCCTAAACTTTGGGGTGCTTGTGTCTTGCTGATTTTTCATTTTCCCAATTTATACCCCCATGAGTGGAAGTGCCCTATGCTCTCTAAGCTGTGTTTTTTAGATGTTTCAGGACACACCGTACACTTCTCCAGAGTGGCTGTTGGCAATTTACATCCCGCCCATCAGTGTAGGAAGGCTCCCATTTCTCCATGGCCTGTCCTGCATTTCTGTTTTTGAGACTTTTTTCAGCATGGCCGTTTTGCCCGATGGGTAGCGAGTCTTCTTTGTAGCCCTGATTTGCCTTTCCAGGTTGCTTGGTTGGCCAAAAAGGGCGTATGCGTTTTTTCCTGAATATATTCAGGAAAAAACGCATACGCCCTTTTTGGCCAAGGGCATCATTGTCAACGTTTTGCCGCTTTTCGTGTGCTTTAAAGGCGATTCGAATCTACCTCCTGAAATCTGTTTCCTGCAATTCTGCCTTGATTTCAAATCCTCTTCTTTGCCTTCCCTCAATATATTTGTGGACGAGAGTTATCATTTATAACTCTGCAGGTTTGTGAATTGCAGTGCCCTGAAGCTCCATTTTACAACTCGCTTTTTTGGGAGCTGGCCGCAAAAGCGCAGGATGGCTTCAGGCCCTGTTCCGGTTCCGGGGTCAGGCTGAGCCTTTGGTTAATTCTTCTTCCTGATGGGAAAATAGAGTGACCTGTGCCTGTCCCAACACCAAGAGCTAGTCTCTCACTGGTTCCCCGTCTACCCGTTCATCCTCAGGACAAATTGCAACCTGTACGGAACAGGAGGTTAAAGGTGCTGATGCTCCAAGGAGGGAGATTGTTAGTAAAGCGGCTGGAATGGCGAACCCGGGCACAAGGAGAAGAGAAATAAGGTGCGTTTTAGAAACCTTTCCCCATCACATGGTGTACCATCTTTTTGTTTTCTCATGCATGTTTTCGATGTAGGAAGATGCCCTTGAACCTGGAGATTTGCGACCCATGCGATGGGTACCACGCAGTATTACTTTAAAGGGTCTGCATTTGCTCACCCAACCTCACCAAACCTCTCAGCCCCAAGAGTGTCCACCCTTATGTCTCATCCAGCTGTGGGTCTAGATATGGTCAATCCAGGTTACATCACAGCCCCTGAACGCATTGTGTAAGAATTTCTCTCTCTTTCACTGTCTTTGTTTCATGGGTTTTTCGAAGTAATTTATTTTTATAATGGGGTTTAGCTGCTTTTCACTCCTGTGTTTATGCCGCTTTACACCCACTTGACACACTAACAGAGAGATATCAATACATAGGTTTTAAGATTATTATTAGTCAGATATATTCTTGTGCGGTGAATAGGGCGTGTTGAGTCCAGTTCTCTGAGCAAGGAGTAGGTCTTGTCTATTACATATTGGGTTTATGGAACGGTATCTGAGCTAATTTGAAACCCTTGTTTTATGTATCACCCCACCTCACCTTTCCCGTTAAGCAGCCATAGTGTGTTTTCTGCATGTGTAACTCTGTTCTGTTTTGTAATTCAGTTCAAGTGTAACAGTTTTTATACTCCCTCTATAAGTGGTACCTTATGAGAAGTGTCCTTTTCTGTGTGACTTATTTCACTTAGAATCGTCGTACCTAAATCCACTCATCATGCTGCTACTAGCCTTATGACATTGATTTCATGGCTGAGTGATATTCCATTGCACATAAGGACCACAACTTCTTTATCCATTTTTCTCTTTCCTGGGATATTGAAGGTGGAATGAAGTGGAGGTCCTTGTCAACAGAGCAGCCCTAAACTTTGGGGTGCTTGTGTCTTGCTGATTTTTCATTTTCCCAATTTATACCCCCATGAGTGGAAGTGCCCTATGCTCTCTAAGCTGTGTTTTTTAGATATTTCAGGGCACACCGTACACTTCTCCAGAGTGGCTGTTGGCAATTTACATCCCGCCCATCAGTGTAGCAAGGCTCCCATTTCTCCATGGCCTGTCCTGCATTTCTGGTTTTGAGACTTTTTTCAGCATTGCCCTTTTGACCGATGGGTAGCGAGTCTTCTTTGTAGCACTAATTTGCCTTTCCAGGTTGCTTGGTTGGCCAAAAAGGGCGTATGCGTTTTTTCCTGAATATATTCAGGAAAAAACGCATACGCCCTTTTTGGCCAAGGGCATCATTGTCAACGTTTTGCCGCTTTTCATGTGCTTTAAAGGCGATTCGAATCTACCTCCTGAAATCTGTTTCCTGCAATTCTGCCTTAATTTCAAATCCTCTTCTTTGCCTTCCCTCAATATATTTGTGGACGAGAGTTATCATTTATAACTCTGCAGGTTTGTGAATTGCAGTGCCCTGAAGCTCCATTTTACAACTCGCTTTTTTGGGAGCTGGCCGCAAAAGCGCAGGATGGCTTCAGGCCCTGTTCTGCTTTCGGGGGCGATGATTAGCCTGTGGTTAATTCTTCTTCCTGATGGGAAAATAGAGTGACCTGTGCCTGTCCCAACACCAAGAGCTAGTCTCTCACTGGTTCCCCGTCTACCCGTTCATCCTCAGGACAAATTGCAACCTGTACGGAACAGGAGGTTAAAGGTGCTGATGCTCCAAGTAGGGAGATTGTTAGTAAAGCGGCTGGAATGGCGAACCCGGGCACAAGGAGAAGAGAAATGAGGTGCGTTTTAGAAACCTTTCCGCATCACATGGTGTACCACCTTTTTGTTTTCTCATGCATGTTTTCGATGTAGGAAGATGCCCTTGAACCTGGAGATTTGGGACCCATGCGTTGGGTACCACGCAGGATTACTTTAAAGGGTCTGCGTTTGCTCACCCAACCTCACCAAACCTCTCAGCCCCAAGAGTGTCCACCCTTATGTCTCATCCAGCTGTGGGTCTAGATATGGTCAATCCAGGTTGCATCACAGCCCCTGAACGCATTGTGTGAGAATTTTTCTCTCTTTCACTGTCTTTGTTTCATGGGTTTTTCAAAGTAATTTATTTTTATAATGGGGTTTAGCTGCTTTTCACTGCTGTGTTTATGCCGCTTTACACCCAATTGACACACTAACAGAGAGATATCAATACATAGGTTTTAAGATTATTACTAGTCAGATATATTCTTGTGCGGTGAATAGGGCGTGTTGAGTCCAGTTCTCTGAGCAAGGAGTAGGTCTTGTCTATTACATATTGGGTTTATGGAACGGTATCTGAGCTAATTTGAAACCATTGTTTTATGTATCACCCCACCTCACCTTTCCCGTTAAGCAGCCATAGTGTGTTTTCTGCATGTGTGACTCTGTTCTGTTTTGTAATTCAGTTCAAGTGTAACAGTTTTTACATTCCCTCTATAAGTGATACCTTATGAGAAGTGTCCTTTTCTGTGTGACTTATTTCACTTAGAATCGTCGTACCTAAATCCACTCATCATGCTGCTACTAGCCTTATGACATTGATTTCATGGCTGAGTGATATTCCATTGTACATAAGGACCACAACTTCTTTATCCATTTTTCTCTTTCCTGGGA